>NC_142461.1:72144444-72295416 GCF_049115385.1 Moschus berezovskii
AATTTCATGGAAGACAGTTTTTCCAAGGACCTATGGGGGGATGGTTTCAGGGTGATTCAAGTGTATTACATTTATTATTTACTTTATTTCTATTATTATTACATCAGCTTCTCCTCAGATCATCAGGCATTGGATCCTGGAGGCTGGGAACCCGTGCTCTAACTTATTTCCACTGTGCAATGGTCATTCTTCAGTGTACTCATTCTTCAGTGACAATTTCAAGTCCCCACTTCTTCCTTGAAGCCTTTCTACACTGATGTTCCTATGAATAATGAGCTTTCTGAGGCCCCATTTCTCAGATAGCATCACAGGTGTTGTCACCCAATTATTCTTGGGGCTCCCTGAGATCAGGGACTTTGCATACTCGTATTTTTTCAAACTTCTCTACTGGTCTGGGTACACAGTGGCTGTGAGTGGCTTCATGTTGTTATTTAGGCAAGCATACTGGAATGGATCGCCACGTCCTCCTCCAGGGGATCTTTCCTACACAGGGATCGAACCCAGGTCTCCTGAATTGACAGATTATTTACCACTGAGCCACCTAGGAGGAGCTGCTTCGAAGGTGAAAGAATTGAAATTCCCCAACGGTGACTTTTGCCCTTGGGTAGGAGGGAGATTGCACAAACTGCAATCCTCAGGAAGTCACTTTGGCTCTACCTGTCTTTCCCCCGACCCTGCTCTGCAGTAGGCAGAAATCTGAGATGGCTCCTGGAATTCCTGACCCCTGTGTACATACACCTGCTCCCACTTATTCAGTCAAACACTAATCAAGGCGTTGCGGTGAAGGGATTTTGCAGAAGTAATTAAGTTCCCAAATCAGTTGACCTTAAAATAGGGAGATTTTCTGCAAGGGCTTAATCAAGTCACAAGAACCTTTAAATCTAGGTCTAGGAGTCAGATACAGGGCATGTCAGAGATCAGATCATAAGATGGGTGGGAGGTAAGAGAAATTTTCCACTGCTGGCTTTGCAGATGTGTAGAACCACTGTCAGGTAAGGTAGGTGGTCCTGAGGAGCTGACAGCCAGCAAAGAAATGGGGATCTGAATGAACTGAGAGGTGCATTTCCCCCCAGAGCTTCCAGAAATAACTCAGCTTGGCTGACCCCGTGAGACCCAGAGAGGAGGTTCCAGCCATACTGGCTCTGGTTGTGATCTACACAACTGTGAGATAATAATTCAGATACTAATTTATATTAATTTGTTATGTGACAATAGAAAGCATACATTCTCTGAACTCTGATAAGGAGGCTCCAAGGTAGACACTTGTCCTGCCTTAGTTATATCTTCCAAACCTAATTTCTGGAAACTTCTCTGTGAAGAGTCCCACTTTCTAAGACCTTTACCCAAGGCCCAGCCATTCCTGAATTCACCCACCATTTATTAACATCTGCTAAGGCTCAGGAATTAGGAAATTTACCATGATCAGGGCACCATGGAATTTTATCTGGAGTTTTCTGGAATTTTCTGTTTGAGGAGTTCAAAATTTTCAGGTTTGAGCCCCGTCAGCTAGAATTTTGAACCCCTAGATCCTTTGGTTGTCAAAGAGGAAGACTGTAGTGGGTTCATCTTTTAATGATCATTCTTCAAGTAGCTCTTTTTTCTCAGAGCCTGGCGCTTAGAAGGTGCTGAATAAATGTTTGATGAATCAGTGAATGTCTGGGCAGCGTTGCTGCTCACCAGGGCAGATTGCTTACATTCTTTATCATTTATTAATAACTTCAAATTAAAAAAAAAGCAGGGGCAGACAGTGGGAACCAACCACAGTGATGAAAGCAAGTCTGAGAAAGAGAGATATCTCGCTTAAGGTTTCTGCCAATTGAGAAACCTGACAAAATTTCCTATTTGCACTTACTGTGTGGAAGAGCCATTCTGGCAGACAGGAATCTGCCAGACATCTCATCACACTGCTTTACACATCTCAAGGGTGGCTGGGTGGCTGGAGAGCAGTGGTGGTACCATAGTCTGGGGATCAGGAAGCTGCAGCATCAAATTACTATTGTACTTGTTAAATGTCTAACTGGCTATGAAACCAAAAGCATGCAGACATGGGAGTCAAGCCAGTTGGGAGGGATGAAGTTCACTGAATTTGTAGAGAAAATCCATCCTCTTTCTCTAGTAAAGTGGAAAGAATCCAGCTTACCTTAGAAATAAGATACTGCACACAGGGTGTTGGGGTGAACCAAGGTCATTTGTTCTCTGGCTTTTATATATTATTATTTTTTTGAAGACATGATATACTCAGCAGAAACAAAGCTTTCTGAGGAATTTATGGGTCGACTTTCTATGTGCCTCAATTCTGAAGGATTAAATATCATGTTGAACTGACGGCTGCATATTTTATATATTTAGAGGACAGTGGATGTATTGTCATTGTTTTTTAAGCTCAAGTTTGTCTTGACAAGGGAGGCAAGTGAAGTGGTGATTGAAGATTGCTTTTTGGAGGGTGAAAAACTTACATAGAAGTAGCCTATTCTCCTTCTTGGATCTGGAGTTTTTCTCATTACTGTATCTCTTGAAGGTCTCTTCCTCCAGGAAACCCTTGTGGACTAGCTTTACGCTGCTCTAAATTGTCCAGCAGGTCTTCATGTTTCATTTTGGTGCTTCATTCATCAAGTATTTACAAAAGCCTAAAATATGCATGGTGTCATTAAGGCTTTAGCGACCAGAGGTCTGGATCTCCTCTTTGAGGAGCTGAATATTTCTTTAGTTAAGGCCTCAAAGTATAGAGATGAAGACTTGTAGAAAGAATCCTAAAAATACTCTTGATGAAGAGTTGGGGAGTATTGGCTACTTATGAAATAAACTGGTTCTTGGCACCAGAATTTTTAATAGGGTGGTTAATTAGACATCACCCACTCCAGAGATGTCCTCTACAGTCTTGATATTCACAATATGGTCCATGGATCAGCAGTATCAACATAACCTGGAAAACTGTAAAATACAGTCTTCAACCACACTCCATACCTACTGAATTAGAACTGCATTGCAAGCAAGTCTCTGTGGTTGCCACATATTAAAAGTGTGCGAAGCACCCATGTGCAACATGTGGAAGGGATTCTTTTAACTCAAAAAGAATAAAAAAGGATCAACTTGGAATGACTGAACTCACCATACATAGTAAGAACTAATTAGAGTTGTAATAAGAGCTCTATATAGTCATGAAAAGTGGAAATTTGCTCTGTGACATGTAGTCACAAGAAACTTCACATTATTTTGAAAAAGAAATTTAAATCAGGTTCCAAAACCTTCTTTTGCAGTGTGGTGAAAATTCAGTCTCAGTGAAGTTTGGAGGAAAGTGAAAGAAAGTGTTAGTCGCTCAGTCATGTCCAACTCTGCAACCCCATGGACTGTTGCCTGCCAGGTTCCTCTGTCCGTGGAATGCTCCTGGAAAGAATACTGGAGTGGGTTGCCATTCCATTCTCCAGGGGATCTTCCTGCCCCAGGGACTGAACCCGGGTCTCCTGCATTCCAGGCAGATTCTTTACCATCTGAGCCATCTGCTTCCTCATGTTGTATTAAAATTCAAGGGTGCTTATGAGGTGTCCAGAAAATGGAGCTTTTGGCTCTTCCTTCAAAGTAAGCGTTCTGTTCAAAGGACTTCCTATTGTTTCTTCTTCTCTAGCATTCTACTGCCAAGGCTGATCAGAGTGCCCAGATGGGTCAGCCAAGGGGCTGGGCTTTATATTTCCTCTCTATTCCTTTCAACGTCACCATCCTAAGGGTAGAATTATCCTTGCTTTTCGGAATTTTCCAAGGTCATCACCCATGGCAATTTGAACTGTGGTCTCACTCCACAGTCCATATTCTATATGTCTTCTTTGAAAAAATGTCTATTTGGGTCCTCTGCCCTTTTAAAACTTGGGTTCTTTGCTTTTTTGATGTTGAGTTGTAAGAATTCTTTGCATATTTTGGATATTACTCCTTGTCAGATATATCATTTCCAAGTATCTTCCCCTATTCAGTAAGTGGCCTTTTTATTTTGTTGTTAGTTTCTTTCTCTTTTTATCAATACTTTTTAGGTGGATGTAGTCTCACTTGTTTACGTTTGTTTCTCTTGCCTGAAGAGACAGATTCAGAAAATATTAAGGCTAATGTCAAAGAGCATACTGCCTATGTTTTTTTCTACAAGTTTTATGGGTTTTGGTGTTACATTTAAGTCTTTAATCCATTTTGAGTTTATGTTTAGATATGGTGTGAGAAAGTAGTCCAGTTTAATTCTTTCACCTATAGTTGTCCAGTTTTTTCAGTTCAGTTCAGTCGTTCAATCGTGTCCGACTCTCCGCGACCCCATGAATCACAGCACGCCAGGCCTCCCTGTCCATCACCAGCTCCCGGAGTTCACTCAAACTCATGTCCACAGAGTCGGTGATGCCATCCAGCCATCTCGCTGTCTTTTCCCCATTGTATATTCTTGCCTCTTTTGTCATAGATTTATTACCCATAAAAGTGTGGGTTTATTTCTGGTCTCTCTGTTCTCTTTCATTGATCTATGTGTCTATTTGTGTACCAGTACCATACTATTGTGATTACTGTAGCTTTGTAGTTTAGTTTGGAAATCAGAGACCATGATACTTCCTTCCAGCTTTGTTCTTCTCAAGATTGTTTTTCCTATTCAGAATCTTTTGTGTTTCAATAGAAAATTTGAAATTATCCATTTTAGTTATATGGAAAATGCCATGGTATTTTGGTAGGGATTTCACTGAATATGTAGATTGCCTTAGATAGTATGGTTATTTTAACAGTGTTAATTCTTCTAATCCATGAACATGGTCTATCTATCCATCTGTTTCTGTCATCTTCAGTTCCTTTCATCAGTGTCTCATTGTTGAGTACAGGTCTTTTACCTTAGATTCATTCCTAGGTATTGTAGATGTTTGATGCAAATGCAGATGTGATTGTCTTTTTAATTTCTTTCTTATAGTTTGTTGTTTATATATAGAAATGCAACAGATACTGTGTATTAATTTTGTATCTTGTAATGTTATAGAATTTATTGATGAGTTTCATGCATTGGGGAAGGAAATGGCAACCAACTCCAGTGTTCTTGCCTGGAGAATCCCAGGGATGGGGGAGTCTGGTGGGCTGCTGTCTATGGGGTCGCACAGAGTCGGACACAACTGAAGTGACTTAGCTGCAGCAGCAGCTAGTAGTCGTTTGGTGACATCTTTAGGATTTTCTATGTTTAATACCATGTCATCTGCAAACAGTGATAGTTTTATTTCTTCCTGTCCATTTTGGATTCCATTATTCTTTTTTTGAATGATTGCTGTGACTAGGGCTTCCAATACTATTTTGAGTAGAAGTGGCAAGAGTGGGCATCTTGTCTGGTTCCTGATTTTAGAGAAAATGCTTTCAGCTTTTCACCGTTGAGTATGATGTTAATTGTGGACTTGTCATATATGGTCTTAATTATGTTGAGGTATATTCCCTCTATGCCCACATTTTGGAGAGTTTTATTTTTTACTTCATAAATGGATATTGAATTTTGTCAAAAGCTTTTTATGTATCTGTTGAGATGATCATGTAGATCTTATTCCTTAGGTTTTTAATGGGATGTATCACAGTGATTGATTTGTGGATATTGACCCATTTTTGTGTCCCTGGGATAAACCCCATTTGGTCATGGCATATGATTCTTTTAATGTAATGTTGAGTTTAGTTTGCTAATATTTTCTTGACAATTTTAGCATCTATGTTCATCAGTGATATTGACCTCAAATTTGTATGTGTGTGAGTGTGTGATTTTTTTTTTTCTCCTGGTTTTGCTATCAGGGTAATGCTTGCCTCATAGAAAGAGTTCAAAAGCATTCCTTCCTCTTCCATTTTGGCAATAATTTGAGAAGTAGTCGTGGTAACTCTACTTTAAACATTTGATAGAATTCACCTGTGAATCTATCGGGTCCTGGATTTTGTTTGTTTCCCATTACCCCCATCCCCCCTGCCCCCACTACTGATTCAGTGTCTTTACTGGAACTGGTGTGTTCATGTTTGTTTTCTATTTCTTCCTGGTTCAGTCCTGGGAGATTGCACATTTCTAGGAATTTGTCCGTATCTTCTAGGTTGTGCATTTTATTGGCATATAGTTATTTATAATAATCTCTTATGATTCTATGTATTTCTATGTTTTCACTTGTACTTTCTCCTTTTTTTTTATTTCAGATTTTATTGATTTGGGTCTTCTTTTTCTTTGTTGAGTCTGGCTAAATGTTTTTAAATTTTGTTCTTTTTTTTTTTTAAGAACTGTTAGTTTCTTTACTCTTTTTGGTTGTTATTTAGTCTCTATTTCACTTATTTATGCTCTGATTTTTTATTATTTCATTCCTTCTACTCATTTTGGGTTTTGTTTGTTCTTCTAGTTCCTTTAGGTATACAAGTAGGTTGTTTAAATGACATTTTTCTAGTGTTCTGAGGTAGGCTTGTATTACTATAAAATTCCTTCTTAACTGTTTTCTGTGTCCCATAGATTTTGAATTGTTGTGTTTTCATTTATCTTCAGGGCTTTTTAAAAAAATTTTTTTCTCTTTGATTTTTCAATGACCCTTTGGTTGTTCAGTATCATTTTGTTTAGCCTCAATGTGTTTGTGTTTTTCCTTCTTTTCTTGTAGTTGAGTTAGAGTCTCATAGCCCCACAGTCAGAAAAAATGCTTGATATGATTACAGTCTGCTGACACTTGTTTTGTGGACTGGCATGAATCTATCCTGGAGAATGTTCCACGTGCAATTGAAAGAAATGTGTCTTCTGCTGCTTTTGAATGGAGTGTTCTATACCTGTCTATCAGCAGTGTAATGGGTCATTTAAGGCCAGGTTTCCTTACTGGTTTTCTGTCTGGGTGATCGGTCCACTGAGGTAAGTGGAGTGTGCGAGTCCCCTACCCCTATTGTGTTGCTGTCAGTGTCTTCCTTTGTGTCTCTTAATCTTTCCTTTATGTATTTAGGGGCTCCTATGTTGAGTGCATATATATTTGTAATTGTTATGTCGTCTTCTTAGATTGATCTGTTGATTGTTATGTAGTATCCTTCTTTCTCTCTTGCTACAATCTTTGCTTTACTCTATTTTGTCTGATACAAGTATTGTTACCTTGGTTCTCTTTTTGTTTCCATTTGCATGGAATACCTGTTTCCATCTCTCATTTTCAGTCTGTGTGTCTTTAGATCTGAAGTGAGTCTGGCAGGCAGCATATATATGAGACTTGTATTTATTTAGCCACTCTGAGTGGAGCATTTTGTCTGTTCACATTTACAATACTTATTGATGGGTATTTATTATTGCCATTTTGTTAAGTTGGGGGGCTGTTTTTGTAGTTCTTTTCTGTTTTTCCTATTTTCTCTCTCTCTTCTCTTGTGCTTTGATGATTAGGGTTTTGTACAAATTACTTTCTCTATTTTTGTATGTATCTACCATAGATTATTTAGGTCATACCTGAATGGTCTAGTGGTTTTCCCTACTTTCTGCAATTTAAGTCTGAATTTGGCAATAAGGAGTTCACGATCTGAGCCACAGTCAGCTCCCGGTCTTGTTTTTGCTAACTCTATAGAGCTTCTCCATCTTTGGCTGCAAAGAATATAATCAATCTGATTTTGGTGTTGACCATCTGGTGATGTCCATGTGTAGAGTCTTCTCTTGTGTTGTTGAAAGAGGGTGTTTGCTATGAACAGTGCGTTCTCTTGGCAAAACTCTATTAGCCTTTGCCCTGGTTCATTCCGTGCTCTTAGGCTAAATTTGCTAGTTACTCCAGGTGTTTCTTGACTTCCTACTTTTGCATTCCAGTCCCCTATAATGAAAAGGACATCTTTTTTGGGTGTTAGTTCTGAAAGGTCTTGTAGGTCTTCATAGAACCATTCAACTTCAGCTTCTTCAGTGTTGCTGGTTGGGGCATAGGCCTGGATTACTGTAATATTGAATGGTTTGCCTTGGAAACGAACAGAGATCATTCTGTTGTTTTTGAGATTGCATCCAAGTACTGCATTTCTGACTCTTCTGTTGACCATGATGGCTACTCCATTTCTTCTAAGGGATTCCTGCCCACAGTAGTAGATATAATGGTCATCTGAGTTAAATTCACCCATTCCAGTCCATTTTAGTTCACTGATTCCTTGAATGTCTATGTTCACTCTTGCCATCTCCAGTTTGACCACTTCCAATTTGCCTTGATTCATGGACCTAACATTCCAGGTTCCTATGCAATATTGCTCTTTACAGCATCGGACCTTGCTTCCATCACCAGTCACATCCACAACTGGGTATTGTTTTTGCTTTGGCTCCATCCCTTCTTTCTTTCTTGAGTTATTTCTCCTCTGATCTCCAGTAGCATAAACCTGGGGAACTCCTCATTCAGTATCCTATCATTTTGCCTTATCAGAAAACCACTAGATCATTCAGATATGACCTAAATCAAATCCCTTGTGATTATACAGTGGAAGTGAGAAATAGATTTAAAAGACTAGATCTGATAGATAGAGGGCCTGATGAACTATGGACGGAGGTTTGTGACATTGTACAGGAGACAGGGACCAAGACCATCCCCATGGAAAAGAAAGGCAAAAAAGCAAAATGGCTGCATGAGGAGGCCTTACAAATAGCTGTGAAAAGATGAGAAGTGAAAAGCAAAGGAGAAAAGGAAAGATATAAGCATCTGAATGCAGAGTTCCAAAGAATAGCAAGGAGAGATAAGAAAGCCTTCCTCAGTGATCAATGCAAAGAAATAGAGGAAAAAAACAGAATAGGAAAGACTAGAAATTTCTTCAAGAAAATTAGAGATACCAAGGGAACATTTCATGCAAAGATGGGCTCGATAAAGGACAGAAATGGTATGGACCTCATAGAAGCAGAAGATATTAAGAAGAGGTGGCAAGAATACACAGAAGAACTGTACAAAAAAGATCTTCACGACCAAGATAATCACGATGGTGTATCACTGACCTAGAGCCAGACAACTTGGAATGTGAAGTCAAGTGGGCCTTAGAAAGCATCACTACGAAAAAGCTGGTGGAAGTGATGGAATTCCAGTTGAGCTATTTCAAATCCTGAAAGATGATGCTGTGAAAGTGCTGCACTCAATATGCCAGCAAATTTGGAAAACTCAGCAGTGGCCACAGGACTGGAAAAGGTCAGTCTTCATTCCAATCCCAAAGAAAGGCAATGCCAAAGAATGCTCAAACTACCGCACAATTGCACTCATCTCACATGCTGTTAAAGTCATGCTCAAAATTCTCCAAGCCAGGCTTCAGCAATACGTGAACCATGAATTTCCAGATGTTCAAGCTGGTTTTAGAAAAGGCAGAGGAACCAGAGATCAAATCGCCAGTATCTGCTGGATCATGGAAAAAGCAAGAGAGTTCCAGAAAAACATCTATTTCTGCTTCATTGACTATACCAAAGCCTTTGACTGTGTGGATCACAATAAACTGTGGAACATTCTGAAAGAGATGGGAATCCCAGACCACCTGACCTGCCTCTTGAGAAACCTGTATGCAGGTCAGGAAGCAACTGTTAGAACTGGACATGGAACAACAGACTGGTTCCAAATAGCGAAAGGAGTACATCAAGGTTGTATCTTGTCACCCTGCTTATTTAACTTATATGCAGAGTATATCATGAGGAACGCTGGGCTGGAAGAAGCACAGGCTGGGATCAAGATTGCTGGGAGAAATATCAATAACCTCAGATATGCAGATGACACTACCCTTATGGCAGAAAGTGAAGAGGAACTCTAAAGCCTCTTGATGAAAGTGAAAGAGGAGAGTCAAAAAGTTGGCTTGAAGCTCAACATTCAGAAAACTAAGATCATGGCATCTGGTCTCATCACTTCATGGCAAATAGATGGGGAAACAGGGGAAGCAGTGTCAGACTTTAATTTTGGGGCTCCAAAATCACTGCAGATGCTGATTGCAGCCAGGAAATTAAAAGACGCTTACTCCTTGGAAGGAAAGTTATGACCAACCTAGATAGCATGTTAAAAAGCAGAGACATTACCTTGCCAACCAAGGTCCATCTAGTCAAGGCTATGGTTTTTCCAGTGGTCATGTATGGATGAGAGAGTTGGACTGTGAAGAAAGCTGATTGCCGAAGAATTGATGCTTTTGAACTGTGGTGCTGGAGAAGACTCTTGAGAGTCCCTTGTACTGCAAGGAGATCCAACCAGTCCATTCTAAAGGAGATCAGTCCTGGGTGTTCATTGGAAGGACTGATGCTAAAGCTGAAACTCCAATCCTTTGGCCACCTCATGCGAAGAGTTGACTCACTGGAAAAGACTCTGATGCTTGGAGGGCTTGGGGGCTGGAGGAGAAGGGGATGACAGAGAATGAGATGGCTGGATGGCATCAAAGACTCGATGGAGGTGAGTTTGAGTGAACTCGGATTTGCGATGGACAGGGAGGCCTTGTGTGCTGTGATTCATGGGGTCACAAAGATTTGGACACGACTGAGCGACTGAACTGAACTGAACCATAGATTTTTGGTTTGTAGTTACTATGAAGTTTATATACAGTATTCTATCTACCTATCTTTGTGATTATTTTAAGTTGCTGATCTCTTTAAGTTTGAACACATTTTAGCAACCCTTGTATCCCTCAGTGTTTACTCTTTTTGACATCATATTTTACATATTTTTATTTTGTGTATCCTGTAACTACTTACTGTAGATATAGACAGTTTTATTATGTATGTCTTTTAACCTTCATATTAGCTTTATAATTGGTTAATTTTCTACTTTTGCTCTATATTTGCCTTTACTAAGGAGATTTTTTATTTCATAATTTTCATATTTCTAATTGTGAAACTAATTAGAAGTAGTTTCTCATTCTGCTTGAGAATTCCCTTTAAAATTTCTTGTAAAATGGATTTCATGGTGCTGAACTATTTTAGCTTTTGCTTATCTGTAAAACTTTTGACCTCCATCAAATCTGAATGACAGCCTTCTTTTTTTGATAGAAAATTCTTGTTTGTAGATTTCCCCCTTTCATCACTTTAAATATATTGTGCTGCTCCCTTCTGGCCTGCAAAGTTTCAGCTTAAAAGTTAGCTGATAGGCTCTAGGAATTCCTCTGTATATAACTTGTTGTTTTTTCCTTGATTCTTTTATATTCTCTCTTTGTCCTTTTAATTTCAGTGTGTCTCGGTGTGGTCCTCCTTGGGTTGATCCTGTATGAGACTCTGAGCTTCCCAGATTTGGTTGTCTGTTTCCTTTCCCAAGTTCTGGAAGTTATTAGCTATTATATCTTCAATATGTTATCTGCTCCTTTCTCTCTCTCTCTTCCTTCTGAAATCCCTTATAAAGCAAATGTTAGTAAGCTTGATGTTGTCCCAGAGATCTCTTAAACTGTCCTCATTTTTAAAAATTCTTTTTAAATTTTCTGTTCAATTTGAGTGATATCTATTACTGTCTTTCAGTTCATTGATCCCTTCCTCTGTATTATCTCATCTGCTATTGATTGATACCTCCTTGTGTTATATTTTTATATGTTATTTTATTCTTCAGCTCTTTTGGTTCTTCTTTGTATTTTTTACACTCCTTGTTAAATTTGTCACTGTCTTCATTCATCTCTTGAGTTCTTTGAGTATCTTTACATTTAATACCTTGAGCTCTTTATCAAGTAAATTGCATATCTCCACTCCATTTAGTCCTTCTTCTTGTGTTTTATCTTCATTTGGAATATTTCTTTGTTGTTTTGCCTAATTTGCTGTTTTTATTTCTGTGTATTTGATAGTTTGGTTACATCTACTGATCTTAGAGAAGTGGCCTTATGTAGGAGATGTCCTATGAGGTCCCATAGCTCAGTCCTTTCTGATGACCAGAGCTATATGCACTAGAGTCCCTGCTATGTGGGCTGCATGGGTCCTTCTGTTATTGCAGGCTGATTACTGTGGGTGGTCTGAGAGGTGGCCCTTGGTCTGGTTGGATGCCAGGCCCTGCCTTGAGTGGAGGCTGCTGGCCTGTTGGTGGGTAGGAACCCTTGGGAATCCTGGAGCTAGTGCTGGCCCACTTGTGGGTGGAGCTGGGATGAAGTGACTGGCTACAGGGGCTGGGGGTACAGAGGTAGTTTAGTTTGCTGGTGGGCAGGGTTATGGTAGGTAGGTGGTCATGGTCCTGGGTTGCTACTGGTCTCCTAGTGGGTAGGCCTCTTCTTGACTCTGCTTTTGCAGGGTGGCTCTGGGATGTGGTGGGTCTGGGACTTGTGTCCACCTGCTGGTGGCAAGGCTAGGGCCCAGGGGTCTTCATTCTGGTGCTTGCTCACTCACGGATGATGCTGTGTCCTAGGGCTAGTGCCAGCCCACTGGTGGGTGGGGCCAGGACCTGGCCCTCTGTCAGGTGAGGTCAGGTCATGGAATAAATGGGGGAAAATGGGGTCCTATGGCCTCCAGCCTCTGGTGGACAGGACTCTGTCTCCACCCAGCTAGTTCCTTGACCTCAGGTATCCCAGGACTGGTGCTGATTGGCAGGTGGACGGGGCCAGGTCCCAGCACTAATAAACCAGGGGGAGGATTCCAAAATGGAGCTTGCGAGCACCAGTGTCCTCATGGTCAGATGAACTTCCCCAAATGGCTGATGCTGGCATGTATAGCACTAAAGTGATTCCCAGCTGCCTTCAAGATAAACAGGTGGGCCTGACCCAGTTTTTCAGATTATTGCTTTTGCCCTGGGTCCTAGAACATGTGAGATTTTATGTGTATCCTTTAAGAGTAGAATCTCTGTTTCCCACAGACTGTGGTTCTCCCCAGAATAAGCCTCCTGGCCTTCAAAACTAAACATTTTGGGGGCTTTTCTTCCTATTGCAGAACACTGGGCTGGGCAGTCCAATGTGGAGCTTGGACCCCTTGATCCTTGGGAGAACCTCTGCACTTTTAATTATCCTCTTTTTTGTGGGTCATGTACGTGGAAGTGTGGGCCTTGACTGTATTGTTTCTCTGCTCCTCCTACCTTTCCCGTCTTATTGTGGTTCCTTCTTTATGTCTTTAGTTGTAAGAGATCTTTTCTGTTAAGTCTTCAGGTCCTTTCATCAGGAGTTGTTCTGTAAATACTTGTACTTTTGGTGTGCCCGTGGGAGGAGGAGGTTAACTCAGGGTCTCCTTACTCTGCCATCTTGGCCATTCCTCCTCAGGACTTTCTTTCTCTTTGAGTCCTGCTTCCCCAAAATCACGATCAGAAACTTGCTTTCCCAGAATCCCTTGTGGCTAGGGTGATGCATGTGACCTGGGCTTCATCACTCATCTGCCCTGGCATGGTATTCTCATTTGGAAGACAGTGATGGGAAGGAGCAGCAGCCATATAGAGTCTCCTTGGGGACAGGGCCATTGTGTGATAAGATGGCATTGAGAGAGAGCAACAACAGGAGAACTAAGGGTTGTGTCCTTGGCCAGGTGTTGGCAGGGCCTCTGCAGGGTCTATTCCAGACCTTGAGACAGTAGGGTCTTCACTGGCACAACCTGGTGGGGTATTCTGATGTGAATCTTGGTTGCATACTCAGTGCTCTAGCCCTTCCAAGTATTATGGGAGAAAAAAACAATAGCCTGCCTTCTGGTTTAAACTGAAATGGGCTTTGTTGTTTGTACTAAGAACTGTGTGTATCCATGGAAGAGGTAAAAGAACAGTTGGACTACAGTTGGACCCAGAGGGAAATAGTGAATAGTGACTCTATATTGGAAAGTTGTTGTTTAGTTGTTAAGTTGTATCTGACTTCATCCTAAATCCTAACAGTACCCATTCATACATTCTCCTACGTCTACATGAATCCATTTAAAATTATAAATATTTATGAAGTGTTTAGTCACTCAGTCATCTCCAATTCTTTGTGACCCTTTGGACTATAGCCCCCCAGGCTCCTCTGTCCATGAGATTTCCCAGGCAAGCATACTGGAGTGGGTTGCCATTTCCTTCTTCAGGGCATCTTCTCGATCCAAGGATTGAACCTGCATCTTGACCTGCATTGGCAGGCAGATTCTTTACCACTGAGCCACCTGGGAAGCCCAGACTGGAAAATATATTGGGTCAAATATGGAGGAAGTTGATAGATAGTTTAAAGGATTTGGACTACATATTTAGCAGTGGGGAGCCATGGAAGGTGTTTGAGGAGTGGCAAGAAGGCAAGCATGAAGACTAGTGTGGCCCCGGTGTGTGGTGCAGGCAGGGGAGGTAATGTGAGGAGCACAAGTATGGATGGTACTCGTACCATGAGATCTGACGATGGTGAATAGACAGGTTTCACCGTGAATAGTCATGAGGAGGTGTTGTCAGTGCTGCTACATATCAGAATCACCTATGTATCATTCAGCAATGCCCTGCTTCATTCATACCCAGATCTTCAGGGGTGGGGTTCTGGATATCAATATTACTTAAGTTCTGTAGATAATTCCAGTGTGGGGCCCTGACTGACACTGGGGAAGAGGGACTTGGAAAGGCTGTCTGAATCTGGCCTGGGAGACCTTGAGCTTGGTGGCTATGCCAAGGTTCTTTGACTGCAAGTCTCAAAATCTGATCCTGACTTATTAAGAAGGAAACAGGGATTTTCTGGAAGGATAAGGTATAGGTCTCAGATTCAAACAGAAAGCTAGAGAACCAGATTGTTCAGAGATCTAGGGGATGATGTTTGTGGACACCTGGCTTGGGCTCTACCATAGAGGGGACACATCAGCTTCAGGCAATTTCCCATCTTTGTTGTCACCACCCAGGGCTGAGACTATTCCTGGGCTAATTGAGGTGGTAGTGGCAAAGAGAGGTGTGGTCCCCAAAGGAGATGCGATGCTGTGTCCAGGAAAATGCGATGCTCTGTCCAAGAGACAGAAACAGAAACAAGAGTCCTCCCCTTCCTTGAAGGGTCTTATCCAGCTTGATGATAAGAGCCATCGTGGCTGAGTTTCTTTTTAAATTTGTTAATTTATTTTTGACTGCGCTGAGTCTTCATTGCTGCTCATGGACTTTTTCTAATTGTGGCGAGTGGGGGTTACTGTTTATTGTGGTGCGTGGCCTTCTCGTTGCCATGGCTTCTCTGTTGTGGAGCACGGGCTCTAGGACATACAGGCTTCAGTAGTTGCAGCATGTGGGCTTCAACAGTTGTGGTGTACAGGCTTAGCTGCTCCATGGCGTGTGGAATGTTCCTGGGCCAGGGATCGGACCTGTGTCCCTTGCACTAGCAGGCAGATTCCTCTTCACCGTAGGCTTCCCTCATGGCTCAGACTGTAAAGTGTTTGCCTACAAGGCGGGAGACCTGGGTTTGATCCCTGGGTCAGGAAGATCCCCTGGAGAAGGAAATGGCAAGCCACTCCAGTACTCTTGCCTGGAAAATTCCATGGATGGAGGAGCCTGGTAGGCTACAGTCCATGGGGTCACAAAGAGTTGGACACAACTGAGTAACTTCACTCACTGTACCACCAGGGAAATTTATGGCTGCGTTTCTTCAAGCAGTCTTCCCCTACTCTGTTCCTGTGTGGTTTTCTTTCTGTATTCTGTTCTTCTTCTTGCCAAGTTTCCCTTGATGATATTTCCCAGGGGTCAAGTTATCTTAGTGTGTGAGTCATTTAGAGGGACCGTGGAGGAGGGACCAGTAGCAGAACCACTCCCTTCTGAAATGCAGCTGTTGGGAGAGAAGCTAGTTAATGCCAAATCCACAAGACATATTTTCTACCTGGGAATGTGAGTCATTCACGCAGGTCATTGACCAGGTATTCCATTGTGGCTTTTCATCACCATGAAATCAGCTTCTGATTGCTCCTTGGCATGGAGGACAAAAGTCTCCAGCCGTGCCTGGGGCCAGATGTACCTCCGACTTCCTGGGGCATTTGCCGGTTGTCTCTGTATGATGTTGGCCTCAAGCCAGGCCTCCTTGTTTCAAATGTAGACCCTACCTTTGATGTCAAGGATGTTTACTATGTAAAGTCGGGAATAAATAAGATGTGTTCACTGCCTTCTGGAAGTTCAAAAAGTTATTTAAGAAAGGAAAAAACCCAGCAATTTGTGAAGGATTTTGTTTAGAAATTGGTTTGGACAGTCCTGGGTGTTCATTGGAAGGACTGATGTTGAAGCTGAAACTCCAATACTTTGGCCACTTGATGCAAAGAGCTGACTCATTTGAAAAGATCCTGATGCTAGGAAAGATTGAGGGCAGGAGGAGAAGGGAACAACAGAGGATGAGATGGTTGGATGGCATCACCGACTCAATGGACATGAGTTTGGGTAAACTCTGGGAGTTGGTGATGGACAGGGAGGCCTGGCGTGCTGCGGTTCATGGGGTTGCAAAGAGTCGGATGCAACTGAGTGACCTGAACTGAACTGAACTTGTTGAGATACTGATGAAGCTTTGATTTTATTTTTTGGCTGTGTTGGGTCTTGGTTGCGGCTTGTGGGATCTTTCGTTGAGGCACAAAGATTCTCTAGTTGTGGCTTTAGGACTCTAGAGCACAGGTTCATTAGTTGTGACACGGGTTCAGTTGCTCCTTGGCATGTGGGATCTTAGTTCCCTGAGCAGGGATCCAACCCATGTCCCCTGCATTGCAAGGTGGATTCTTTTTTTTTTTTTAATTGAGAGATAATTGCTTTAAAGAATTTTGTGGTTTTCTGTCATACATCAATAAGAATCAGCCATAGGTACAGCCATGTCCCCTCCCTCCCATCTCCCTCCCCATCCCATCCTTGAGCCTGTCACAGTGTCCCTGTTTGAGTTCCCTGAGTCATACAGCAAAAGAGAGAAACAGAAATTTACAATACCGTATGTAAAATAGGTAGCCAGTGGGAATTTGCTGTATGACTCAAGGTCAGTTCTTAACCATTGAACAGGCGGGGAAGTCCTGAAGCTTTGATTTTTAGGTCAGCTGGTTCTGTCACTTGGGTGGTTACTGTTCCTCCTTCCTGCAAGTTGAGAGACACAGAGGCTCTTTGCAAAGCAATTAACCGTAGTCCCTTCTCTTGGTGGCGATTCCTGGGTGAGAGTTCCGTATGCCACTGGGCCTTCCCTGTGGAGCCTGACGGGAGCTGTGTGTACAGAGAGCAGGGGAGAGTGGGACACGTGGACTTTATAGTTCGTGAATGGGTCGGAAGCAGGTAAGTACTCTGTCTTAAGTGGCATGATGATGGTCAGAGTAGTGTATTCATTTCCTGTGGCTGCTGTGGCAGATTGCCATGAACTTGGTGGCTTAAAACAACAGAAATGTATGCTCTCACAGATCTGGAGGCCAGAAGTCCATGATCAGTTTCATTGGGCCAAATATCAAGGTGACCACAGGGCTGCACAACCTCAGGAGGCTCTGAGGGAGAACCTCTCCCTTGACTCTTGCAGTTCCTGGTGGCAGCTGATATTCTTGGCTTGTGATCTCATCGCTTCTCTCTCTAAGGCCAGCATCTTTAAATCTCTCTCTTTGATGCAGCTTCACATCGTCTTCTCTGTCGGTACCAAATCTCCCTTGCCTCCTTCTTATCTGGATACATCAGATGGAATTTAGGGCCCATGCTATTAATTCAGGATAATCTCTCCCTTTCAAGATTCTTGGTTTAATCACATGTGCAAGGACACCTTTTCCTTATAAGGCAGAAGATTCTAGGGATTAGGACCTGGTTTGGAGGGGCAGGTATTTTTGAGCGTAATATTAGCTACTTAGCCAATGTAGCCTATATTTGCTACATAGCAAAGGGATGCCAGTGAATCAGTGAAGTTGCTCAGTCGTGTCCAACTCTTTGCCATCCCATGGACTGTAGCCTACCAGGCTCCTTCATCCATGGAATTTTCCAGACAAGAGTACTGGGTTGCCATTTCCTTCTCCAGGGGATCTTCCCGACCCAGGGATCAAACCCAGGTCTCCTGCATTGCAGGCAGATGCTTTACTGTCTGAGCCAAAAGGGATGCCAGGAAGTATAAACGGAATTTATTGTGTGAGCATAGTCTCCTGACCTTCAAAGACATGCTGTGAAACAGTACAGAAGGCAAAGGTTCCAATCCCCCTTCCATCACTTACACGTGTGTGAGACCTCAGACAGATTTCTCAGCAGCTCAGAATGTCTGTTTCGTCATCTCTGCATTGGACATACTTTGACAACAAAGGATGCTTTGAACTTCAATGGAGAGTACATGGAGGCCTCCATGCAGTGTCTGGCATGAAGCAGGTCCTTATAAAAAGATGACCTTGTCATATTACAGAATTCTGGTTGAGGACTCGAGAGACTTTTGTTCTTATCCTTGCTGGGCCACTGACTTGGATCATCTTGAGCCAATGAACTTCCTCTGTTACCTACACAAAGGGAGTGAACTTGAGGAATTATCTCAAAAGTCTTCATAGGAGTAAGACAAACAATGGTTAAAGTCTTGAACAATCCGTGAAGTAGACTGTCTGTGAATTCTCCATCTTTTTCTTGTAGAGATGCATGGATATTTGTATTTCATTGCCATTGCCAGATGCAGTATAAGAATGCTTTAAGTAGGTTTTCATAGAGTAAAAGTAGGAGCCCAAGAGAGATGATCCTTAATAGTTTTGAGGAGCTCCACATTGTTTGCAGGTACTTCTGTGGTGGCTCAGCAGTAAACAATCCATTTGCCAATACAGGAGATACAGGTTCAATCTCTAGACTGGGAAGATCCCTGGAGAAGGAAATGGCAACCCACTCTAGTATTCTTGCTGGGATAAACCCATGGACAGAGGAGCCTGATGGGGCTATAGTCCATGGGGTCACAAAGAGTTGGCAATGACTTAATAATTAAACAGTAGCAACCGTGTGCATTCATTCTTGATGGAGAGTTTTAGACCCAGAAGCTCTCTGAAGTCTCCATCCCTCCAAAACTGTTGTCTTTGACTATTTATTTTTAGTTTTTTTTTAGTGTTAAAATGTAGTGTTTATTTTAATTAAAAATTTTGATATTAGTACAATTTTAAAAGTTACTTTCTATTTACAGTTATTAGAAAATATTAGCTATGTTTGTTGTGCTATACATCTTTGAGCCTATCTTACCTCTAGGAGTTTGTACCTTTGACCTTTATTTTGTGAAAAGTTACTGGATGAGCAAGAACAGCTCCAAGCCCTGGCAGCCTACTCTGGGCAGGAGCTTTTGATAAATGAACACTTTGATGTTTTCTTTGCGTACATGTAAGGCCAGGGCATATATGGAAATCGATATATCAAAATGAATGTTGGGAAGTGTCATCACACTGAGCTTTACTTCCAAAAACACAAAAAAACTCTGCCCCCAAGTGGGGGAAAGATGACTTTCACAGTGAAATAAACAAAGTTGATGGCTTACACATCACTTAAGTCACTCGAGTGGATCTGAGATGCAGGTGCCATGGTAACTGATCGTTCCCAGAATCCATGTTCCCAGCACCCATTAAAACTTGTAGTGCTGAAGTCATGTTCTCTCCATTTTGCGCATTTTAATAATTAGAAGAAGAACATTAAAATGACATTGTGAATTTATATTGTGCTTGTCTGAAACGTGCTCTGAGCACTTTACAGACAGTGTCTCATCTGTCCTCATCACCAAGCTGTGAGATGCTGGTAACAGGTAATATTTGTAATTGTATTCAGCTTAGTGAAGTGCCCCCAGGCTGGACGGGACTTCAGTGATGTGAGAGGGTGCAGCCCTGTGTGTATAGAAGAGGTGGAAACTCTGGGTTTTGGTTCTGGTCTCTGTTGTGTCCATCTCTTTTTGCCTCCGTTTCCATCAATCAAAAGGGATAATGGCATGCATGTCCCCTCCTATTGCAGCAGTGTTATGTGAATGACTGTGGGTACCAATCTCACCAGCTTTTTGGTTTCTTGAGTACTTGCTACATGCCAGGCATTTTCAGAGCCCTTTGTATATTCACTCATTGAAGCCCCCCCAAATCCCTGTGAGGTGAGAATAGTTACTGACTCTACAAATAAGCAAATTGAAATACAGAGAGTTTAAGGAACCTGCCTATGGTAACACAGCAGTTAAATGGTCGACATGGATTTGACTCCAGGCAGATGGACTCCAGAGCTTATGGTATTACCATTTCATTTGAACTATTTTTTTAAAAAAATTATTTATTTGTGGCTGTGCTGGGTCTCTGTTGCTGCTCAGGCATTTTCTCTAGTTGTGATAAGTGGGGGCTACTCTCTAGTTGTGGCGTCCGGGCTTCCCACTGTCATGGCTTCTCTTGTGGCAGACCGTGGGCTCCAGGCATGCGGTCTTTAGTTGCTCCAGTTCCTGGGCTCTAGAACACCATTGCAATAGTTGTGCACAGGTTTAATTACTCCATGGCATGTGAGATCTTCCTGGAGCAGGGATCAAACCTGTGTCTCCTGCACTGGCAGACAGATTTCTTTCTTTTTTTTTAACCACTGAGCCACCAGGGAAGCCTGAGTTGTTTGAGCTTTTATATTACAAAAAAATACACACTCACGTACACAGACACTCATAGACACAGCAAACAAAAGTTTCACTAAAAAATATTTATTCAAACTTACCTCAGAATGTGAAATGCAGTTTGATCTCTCCATTAATAAAAATGCTGGTCGTGAGCCACTTAATTGGTTTTATGATCACGAATAAGTCTTGACCCCAGTTTGAAAAGCTCTGTGGTACTTGGATGCTCATGAGGATGAGTCTGGGAAGAGACATGCAGTCTGTGTGTGTGATGGGAGGGCCCAAGAGTGTTGGAGGACATCGGAAAGTGTGAGGTGTGGCTCCTGGCTCTGCAACCACAGTGTCACTTCCTGGGGTGACTGTCATGTGTCTGGGCCTGTGGATGAGGGTGAGCCATGGTTGCCTCACTCTCCCCTCCCTACCTGCACTGTGATGTTCTTTGATATCTCTCAGCCTGGCCACCTGGGCTTCCCTTCATGTACAATCCAGGTACTTACTGAGCAGCCATTCAGTGCTGGGTCCAGAGTGATCAGACTTTGTCTGTGCGGACTATAGGGAAGCATAAAGCCTGGCATTTAACTTCAAGGAAATCACAAGCCCGCTAGGAAGAAAGGCAGACAGATGAAAGGAGAACTGGGATGGTAGAGTGATGTAAGGAGCTAGACAGCCTTAGAGTCAAGTCTTGTTTGCCTCTTCGCAGTATTGTGGTTTTGGACAACACACTTGACCCTCTTCAGTTCAGTTCAGTTCAGTTGCTCAGTCGTGTCCGACTCTTTGCGACCCCATGCACACCAGGCCTCCCTGACCCTCTTAGAGCCTTTCTTTTCTGACTGCAATTAAAGCTTGAGTGAGATAATGATGGTGGAAGTGTTTGTTGAAACATAAAGTGTAGAAGGAGGTGAGTAGCTAATGTCATAAGCAGTATTGCCATACATTGAGAGCCTGGTGTACCAGAGGGTGTTGGAGGTTCAGGGAAGGGATGGGTATGCCTCAGGAGTCAGGGAAGACTTCTTGGAGGAGGCAGCATTTGAGTTTAGTCTGAAGGGGCACTGTTAGTTCCTGACTGGAAAGATCATGGTTTCATTCAAGGGTTAGAGACACAGATACACAGGATACAATATGCCAGTTGTGTAGAGTTCATGCTTATGTATAATCAAGTCATAGTTCTGACTCAAACAGGATGATCTTGAGACACCTTTCGTGAATTTTACATGTCCTGTTGGTGTGAGGTCACCAGCAGACAACCACTTAATTTGCTTAGGCCAAGGTTCAGCAAACCACACACAGGCCAGGCCTGTTTCTGTATAGCACGTGGTACCTGTGATGGAAGAGTGGTTTTTACTTTATTAAAGACTTGTAGGAAAAAAGAAGAGAATATGTGACAGTGAGTATGTAGCCTAAAATATTTACTCTCTGGCCTTTTAAAGGAAACATTTGCCAGAGGCTTCCCCAGTAGTCCAGTGGTTAAGATTTTTGGATGCAGGGGGCATTAGTTCAAGCCTTAGATGGGGACCTAAAATCTTACATGCCATGTGGCATGGCCAAAAGATTAAAAAAAAAAGAAAAAAATGGCAACCTATGTGTTATGCCCTGAACATAGTGTGACAAAGTCTGATCACTCTGGACCCAGCACTGAATGGATGCTCAGTAAGTACCTGGGTTGTACATGAAGGGAAGCTCAGGTGGCCAGGCTGAGAGATACCAAAGTGTGTGATCACTCTTTTGTGTTGAAGGCCTTCTTTGGTTCTGAATCACCCTTGAGTCACTGTCCCTGCCTTTCTGTCCTGTCCCGAGAGCAGTCCGTGCAACACCCTTGAGGGAGGGTAAACATACAGCAGTTGCTCATTTCCTTACTGTGTGGCTGTCAGGAATCCCTTGCTTTCCCCTCATGGCACATTTCTGTGTAGCTCTGAGCAGGTACTGTGTTTTTTTGACATGAGGCCCATCAGCGATTAGAGCCAAATGCCCAAATGCTGGGCTTTAGCCTTGGTGCTGTTCATAATAACATTCATAAGAATATTCCCCTGTGATGCAGATTTCCATTTTTCCAACATAAATAACATGGGAGACCAAATGTGATTTCTCTTCGTGCTCCACCCAGCCATTTGTAGTGAGCTGCAAGGTGAAATTTGATCAAAATAAGCAGTTAAACTGAGAAAATTGCAGTGTAGTTAAGGCCATCATTTCTTTTAAAAATCAAGAGAAAAACCAAAGGTGAGTGGCTACATTTTAAGTAATAGTATCTTGATGACAAGCTAACATACAGCTCAAAATCAAGGTACTATAGACAGAAATCACCTTTTTCAGACATTGCCGAGGCAAAATACCAAGAGACTGCTGGCAAATGGCTTTGAAGAAGGACAGATTACTTTAACAGCTCTGTTGGAAATACAGCCATTTCTTGTGCAGGAGACTCTGACATGGCTCCACTTGATAGTGGTGGGTCTTGAACTGCAGGGAAACTCGATGCTTTTGGATAGGTTTGAGGCGGTCCTTGACCTTCTTCCCTGTAGCAGAATTCTGCCACTTACAAAGAGGACAGAAAGTTGAAGGAAGATCCGATGGAATGCCTTCTAGAAAAATGGTAGTTTGGGAAAAACACTCATTTGCTTCTGATGATTGCTTGGGGGCTCATTCCTGAAGTGGTTTTGTTCTGATATAGTCTTGGCTGACTCTGAAGAGAGAAGTGTTTTTTCTTCTAAATCGTAGGGTTGCAGAACATTCATCCATTGTCCTGAGTCTTCAACCAGATCTCATGACACACAGCCTAGACACTGGAGGTAGCCAGGCTAAGTTTTGTCTGCTTGGCCCTATGTTCGTTTTTTAGAAGTGTGAGTACCACTAGAATAACATGCTCGCTCTCCTGTTTGCTGCGGGAGTCCCACCGGGTTATTTTCACACCTTTGTCTACGAAGGAAGTGGAGTTCAAGATGCACCATCAGAGCTTGTGGGCTGCCACCAAGCATAGCGCCTGCTTACCCGCTTCCTACCCCATCGTTTTGTGACTGCAGAACTCATGTGGACAGCGGGCGACATGCGCCCCACACCCACTTCCTGAAGCTCAGCCCTGCTTCCAGAGAAACCTCTCCCAGTGCTGCTGGATGATCATGGGTCACAGATCCCAGCCTTCTCTCCAGGACCTCTGGACAAGTGACAGATATCTGTCAGTGGTTAACTGCAGTGAGTATTGTGGCAGAAAGTTCTGAGAAATCCCTTCCGCCCGCCCCATAGCATCCTGAGCTGTGGATCTTGGCTAGACCGGACCAAGCAGTGCTCAGGGCAGAGAGTGGGCTCTGGAGGTGGACTGTTGGCTGCCGATCTTTGTTTGCTCCTTTCTGGGGGTATGAACTGAGAGGCCTGGACAGCTTCTTAGGGGCAGGGCATGGTGAGCCTGGGGACTCGCCGCTGGAGATGCCCTTGTCGTTTAATTCGAGTTCCAGGAATCGGCAGGTAAATGCCAGCCCTGTGCTTTGATTAATGACTTGATTGATGAATGCAAGAAAAAAAAATCTACCAGTTAACAGAGTTTAATAACTACTGACGTCAGGGTTGATGGGAAGGAAGGAATTCATGCAGCTAAAGCACTTTCAACCATATTCTGCTTTGAGACATTTTCCAGTTACTGGGATTAAAAAAAAATTAATGGTAGGATTGTCATTTAAAAAAAAAGAAACTAAAGTGGCTCAGTGGCAGCTGGTACCAGGATGGAGATGAGAGACACAGGTGCCTGAGAAGGGCAGACTTTAAGCAACTCCAGGGGGTGGGAACATTCGAGAATGATGTTCCATCTGGCTTGCCATCCTCTGTCCTCCTGAGGGACACTGTTCCCTGCTTTTGTCTATGTGAGTGAAGGCCTAAGCAAACAGAAATGACTATTTAAATCAAAAGTCCAGACAGGCTGAACTAGAACTCATAAGAAGCCTGCCCTGAGTGACTTCATTCCTTGATTCTTTCTAAAAACAAGTATGGTGGTCCTTGCTAGCCTCTCTTCCTGGCCCAAAGTGATGGGGGATACCCCCACCTCTATCTTCCCTGGAAGCTACTGGAATAGGAAATGAGACATGGATAAGTAACTGGGAGGCAAATCTCTGTGGAGTATGGTGGTCGGGCCTGGTCAGAGCATTAACAAATGTGTTACATTCCAAAAGTGAGTTTACAAACTCTTGGTTTCGAAACAGGGTTCATTTTCTAGCAGTGTTTCTTTTTGTGCTCGCATGCATTTTTTTCAGATAACAAATATTTATTGAGTACCTACCATAGAAGGAACTGAGACAGCTGGAAAGAATAAACTGACTTTCCTTCAAGTTGGGGAAGCATCTGTACTTAACAAACGCATGCAGTGGAATAGTGGGGTTGGGGCTAAATTTTGCATGGGTTATGTAGGGGTAAGAAGTGGAGTAATTAATATACCTGAATTACTTCTTTTTTTCCCTCTTTTCCATCAGCTCCAAGATTCCATTTCCTATTGTGCTACATATTAGGAAGAAAGCAACTTGTTTAAATTTACATGAGACTAGGTCTGATGGGAGCAAGGGGTTGTCAATAACTTTCTGAAAGGAAATTTTCTGTCTTAAGATTCAGATTCTCCAATATCTGGCCCTGCAGAGAGACTCCTCGGGGGAGTAACATGTTACGATATACTCAACTCAGGCTGAGGAATTTCACCTGTTTCCAAAGCTTCTTACGCCTCCTTCCCTAGCTCCCCCACTCTCAGGTTTTTCTTTTTCATGGTGGAAATATCTTTGACTCGGAGACTAGGTTCTAAAGTTAATATAAAGGCAAAAGTCTGAGTAGTCATTACTGCCCTTGAAAGTCAGAAAGACACCACATTGGAGACCAAATGAGCCTTTCAGCAAAGTTCACCCCAACTACTTTTTCCTTCTGTGTTGGAACAGATCATGGGATTGTTCAGTTGGAAAGCAGAATAGATGGGTAGAAGAAATAGAAAAATATGAATCTTGAAACACAAGCACTACACCTAGAGTGGTGATGAGTGAGGCTGTTTAAGGCGTGGCTGGGACTTCTAGAGACAAGTGGAGAGTCCTAGGTCCCATCTCAGACTCACTCCATACCTCAGTGGGATGGAGGTTCTGCAGTGTGGTCCTTAGGTCTGGACTTGAGGGGCCATGGGTCTCTGCTTTAGAAGACCCCACAACTCACACATAAGCTCAGTAAACCTGTAGACACCCTGCCACTGGGAATCTTGTTCATGACCCAGCATTGGAAACATCCGCTCTCTTGTTTATATCAACACTGCTTAGGCCCAGAGAACTGTTACCCACCCAACTCCCCATCTCCTGTGCTGTATCCTTGAAATAAAAGGTGCTTGCATCTGATTGCTAGGAAGGTTTATGGGTTACACTGCTGCAAAAGACAGAGTTAGACTCTGCTTTGAAGGGCAAGAAGATGTGAGTGGCAGAAGTGCTTAGGTAAGAGGAAAAAACAAATTAATTATCTTGTCAAATTCTTCCTCTCAGATGGTAGAGATGCCATAGAGTCTTGTATAATGACTCCTGTTTTCCCCAGTGGTGCTGAGCACTGATTTTCTTGCTTCTCTTTTTGTTTCAATTTGTGATTCCAGAGATTCTCATGGAATTCCAACAGTTGCATATGGTGACTAAAGAACCATTTTCAGTATTAAACATTTCATGTCACTCTGAATAGCGTTAGGTGATAACTCTTTTTTTTATCTTTAAAAATGTTGATCGCTTTATTTTAATGTTTATTTTGTTCATGTTTGAAAGAATAAATGCAAATATGCAGTGTATTTGGAAAACTCTAGAAAGTTAAAAATATACATAACTAGTAGAAAATCTCACAGTCACAGACTCAAATGTATTTACAAGAATGCAACATTCTTGATTTCTCTACCACTGAAATGCACTTAGCTTTTAACTTGCATTTCAACTTTCTGCAGTAAACCTAATCTTAAATATAAGATATCTTAAGGATTTCTGATTTCACACTCAGTCCTTAATGAGTCTCCTCACTCAACTCTTCCTTCTTCCAAATTATAATTTCCTTTGGGTGTGAGTGTCAGCCCTTTATTCTTACTGCCCTCCACTGAGGTGTCTATCGCTTGTCTAGATTGGTCTTAGGTACCAGCTTATCTTCATTCAGGGCCAGTGTGCTTACTTGTGTAATGCCTTGATATGGGCAATGCTAGGTAATGGTTGGGAGGTAGGATGAGTAGGGAATGAGCAGCCTGGCAGTAATCTCAGACTGATCAAACCCTCTTTACAGGTGTACAGACAAGTTGAGTTGCTGAGATTCGTCAAGTTCAGTAACTTCAGTCTTTGGCTGTCCCATCTGTATCTTATTGCTTAGTTCCCTTTCCCTGTACTATGAAGACGCCCTGGCAGACATACCGTTTCTCAGTTTCTAGTCACTTTCCTTGCTCCATTCAGTTCAGTTCAGTCGCTCAGTCATGTCTGAGTCTTTGCGACCCCATGGACTGCAGCATGCTGGCTTCCCTGTCCATCAGCAACTCCTGGAGCCTGCTCAAATTCATGTGCATCTAGTTGGTGATGCCATCCACACATCTTATCCTCTGTCGTCCCCTTCTCCTCCTGCTTTCAATCTTTCCTAGCATCAGGATCTTTTTCAATGAGTCAGTTCTTCGTATTAGGTGGCCAAAGTATTGGAGCTTCAGCTTCAGCATCATTCCTTCCAATGAAATCAGGACTGATTTCCTTTAGGATTGACTGGTTTGATCTCCTTGCAGTCCAGTGGACTTTCAAGAGTCTACTCCAACACCACAGTTCAAAAGCATCAATTCCTTGACGCTCAGCTTTCTTTATGCTCCAACTCTCACATCAAAATATGAGTACTGGAAAAACCATAGCCTTGCCTAGGTGGACCTTTGTTGGCAAACTAATGTCTCTGCTTTTTAATATGCTGTCGAGGTTGGTCATAGCTTTTCTTCAAAGGAGCAGATGTCCTTTAATTTCATGGCTGCAGTCACCTCTGTAGTGATTTTGGAGCCCCCAAAAATAAATCCTCTCACTGTTTCCATTGTTTCCCCATCTATTTGCCATGAAGTGATAGAACTGGATGCCATGATCTTAGTTTTTTGAATGTTGAGTTTTAAGCCACCTTTTTCACTCTCCTTTCTCTTTCATCAAAAGGCACTTTAGTTTCTCTTCACTTTCTGCCATAAGCGTGGTGTCATCTGCGAATCTGAGGTTATTGATATTTCTCCTGGCAATATTGATTCCAGATTGTGGTTCACTCACCTCGGCATTTTGCATGATCTACTCTGCATATAAGTTAAGTAAGCAGGGTGACCGGAGAAGGCAATGGCAAGCCACTCCAGTACTCTTGCCTAGAAAATCCCATGGATGGAGGAGCCTGGTAGGCTGCAGTCCGTGGGGTTGCTAAGAGTTGGACACGACTGAGCGACTTCACTTTCACTTTTTACTTTCACACATTGGAGAAGGAAATGGCAACCCACTCCAGTGTTCTTGCCTGGAGAATCCCAGGGACAGGGGAGCCTGGTGGGCTTCTGGCTATGGGGTCACACAGAGTCGGACACGACTGAAGTGACTTAGCAGCAGCAGCAGCAAGCAGGGTGACATATATATATACAGCCTTGACGTACTCCTTTCCCAATTTGGAACCAGTCTATTGTTCCATGTCCAGTTCTAATTGTTGTTTCTTGACCTGTATACAGATTTCTCAGGAGGCAGGTGGTCTGGTATTCCCATCTCTTGAAGAATTTTCCACAGTTTGTTGTGATCCACACAGTCAAAGGCTTTGGCATAGTCAATAAAGTAGAAGTACATGTTTTTCTGGAACTGCTTTTTTGATGATCCAACTGATGTTGGCAATTTGATCCCTTCTCCAGGGAATCTTCCCAACCCAAGGATCGAACCCAGGCCTCCCACATTGCAGGCAAATTCTTAACCAGCTGAGCCACCAGGGAAGCCCAGGAATACTGGAGTGGGTAGCTTGTCACTTCTCCAGTGAATCTTCCCGACCCAGGAATTGAACCAGGGTCTCTTGCATTGCAGGTGGATTCTATACCAACTGAGCTATCAGGAAAGCCCTGGAAAGGCATGATCTACTATAATTAGGAATCATCTTATTTTGAAATATTTAATTGGATTGAATTTAGATGAAAAAATGTATGTTAAAACCAGTTTTATTTAAATAACCCCGATTTAAATTGTTGGTATGTTTTCAATATCATTGCTTTATTTTTGCCTTTTAATTTTAGTAGAAAATTTGAATTTTTGTCATTTAAAGTTTTGACGGAAAGTCTAGTTTTATACACTGACTACAATCACATTTTATTTTTAATCATTTAGAGAACACTGTTGTCAGTGGAATACACATCATTTTGAAAATTTGATTTTTATCAAGGTAATTAGCACTTTTGCCAAAATGAAGGGAAGCTAAATAAATTTTATGAAACAAATATATAATAATTTATGAATTATTTATGCTTTTATTGTATCACTCATTCATCATTGTTGGTGTGTTAACAGAAGACACAGATATGTAATGGTGAGAAAATTTGTTCATCTTTGATTTTTTGCAACTTTTGGTCATATAAAAAGCATAACTTAAAACATATTTTAATATTTTGTCATTGTGAAGGTGTATTTGTAAGGATGGAGGATAGAATACTTTTTATTGAATAATTTGACAGCTTGATCTGAAACTGTTAAATATTTATATGGGCCTTCATCTGTGCTCTGACACCGAGTCAGAATCACCCAAACTGTTCAGTTGTTCTGTAGTTCAGCACATAGTTGAATTCTGTTAGTTACTAGGACATAGGGTTATGAGATTCCATCAAATTAGGCTTCAGAACCCCCACGTGCTGGTTTCTGGATTATATCCACTTGTGGAATTCAGAGAGAGGGCATTTTATAGCTGTTTTTAAAAACTTGTTAAGCCTGGTAATTGTTTCAAAGCTCCCTATTGATGAAATGCCCAGACTTATCAGCCCATTGCGTGTGAAGGAGAGAATGGCTTAACATCCCCAGTTTCTTTTGGCTTTGCTGTAATGTAGTCCAGAATAGCAGAGGCCCTTCCAGATTAGAATAAACTGAGAACATCGTGAAGGACTTAGTGAACAAATGTTGAGTCAGTCCTTATTAAAGGAAAAAGAAAACACCTTTGTGGAGGTGACATCATACCCCATTTCCCTGGAGTCAGGTGATATACACAGCTCTCCTGTCCATCTTGAAACTCTAGCAACCCCGCTCTGCCTGTCCCCCTTTTAAAAATCTTTCTAAAAATTGAAGTATAGTTGATTTACAGTGATGTGTTAATTTCATGTGTGCCACAAAGCGATTCAGTTATGTATATTTTTTTCAGATGCTTTTTCTTTATAGGTTATTACAAAATACTGAGTGTAGTTCCTTGTGCTAAACAGTAAATTCTTGTTGGTTATCTATTTTATATATAGTAGTGTGTTTGTGTTAATCCTAAACTCCCGATTTATCCCCACCCCCTGGCTTTCTCCTTTGGTACCTTGTTTGTTTTCTGTATCTGTGGGTCTATTTTTATTTTGTATATAAGGTTCACTTATAATAATCTTTTTTTTTAGATTCTACATATAGGTGATATCATGTGGTCTTTGGCTTACTTCGCTTGGTATGATAATTTCTAGGTCCATTCCATGTTGTTGCAAATGGCATTATTTCATTCTCCTTTATGGCTGAGTAATGTTCCATTGTATATATGTACCACATCTTTATTCATTCACCTGTCAGTGGACATTTAGGTTGTTTTCATGTCTTAGCTATTGTGAATAGTGCTGCAGTGAACATTGGGGTGCATGTATCTTTTCAAATTATGGTTTCTCTGGATATATGCCCAGGAGTGGGCTTGCATGATAGTTTGTATGATTACATGACAGTTCTATTTTTAGTTTTTTTAAGAAACTTTCAAACTGTTCCCCATAGTGGCTGTATCAATTTACATTCCCACTAAAAGTGTAAGAGGGTGCCCTTTTCTCCACACTCCGTCCAGCATTTATTGTTTGTAGAGATTTTAATGTTGGTCATTCTGACCAACAGTGTGAGATGATACTTCATTGTGGTTTTGGTTTACATTTCTCTAATGATTAGTGATGTTGAACTTCTTTTCATGTGCCTTTTGGTCATCAGTATGTCTGTTTAGCTCTTCTGCTCATGTGTTGATTTTTTTTTTTTTTATTGAGCTGCATGAGCTATTTGCATATTTTGGAGATTCATCCCTTGTTGGCTGCATCATTTGTAAGTATTTTCTCCCACCCAGGCCCATTTCCATATCAGGTATCACTCTTAAAATTTTCTAACATGATAAAATAGTCATTTAAAATCATTCATGAGTCATCATCCTGATACAGCTGTTTTCAATGTGACATATAAACTTATACACACAATTGCATTATTGCAGTCATCATGTATGTTTTATTTTCTCTTTTTTCCTTTTCAGTATTATGTCATATATATTTTTCCCCATAGTCTCCATAATGTCCATTTTTTGAATCTTCTTAATATAGTGGAATGATTTTAAGCGCTTTTTTTGTTACATTGAAATTTGAGAGCAAAAGAAGGAACTAGTTTATAATCCTTAGATAGCATCAAGTTTTTATTAGTCCTGTGGCATCCAAATCACTCCTTAAAACTCCTGCTGATTTCAACTTGACAAGAAAAATTATTTGGTAATCAAAAGTTTAACTAATGAATGCCCACAATGGAGTTAGCATGTTTATATTAGATCAAATTTTATGATATAATTGACTTAACCATGGTGTATTAAGCTGTGGACTTAAAAACTATTCACAACTCAAAAGGTGAGAATTATGTTTTATTTGGTGGGAATTTTTAGGACCTTAAGCCCAGGAGACAGTGTCTCAAGTAACCCTGAGAGAACTGCTCCCAGAAGGCAAGATGGGGAGCCAGGTTATATGGAAGTGTTGCCACAAAGCACAGGTAGTTAGAACATAAAAAGATGATTGTTAATTAAAGAAAACCAGATATCCTAAGTTAAGGAATTTAGTGCTTTTCTATGTATGGGAAGATGCAAGAGTCTGGGCTCTCTGAAATCATTCCTTTGATACATACCTCATCTATCTGGGGCCAGTATCATGTATTTTCACATCCTGAGTTTCCTCAGGCTCACCATTGGAGTGGCTTCAGTCTGATGGCTGCTCGATGGCAGATATTCTTTTCCTTTCTGAGTTTCCTCAGGCTCATCAGCTCATGTTGGAGGGCTGCAATCACTGATGACTGTGGCATCCTTGTTTCCTGATGTGGCAGGAAATATTTCTCAAAGCCTTCATATAATTGACGTGTATAGGACGTTTAGGCCTATTTTCCAGGTCTTTTCTTACATCGTTTTATGAGGCCTTTAATCCCCATACAGAGATGTCTTGTTGTATCTTTGCTTCTCTGACAAATTGTTGGTCAAACCTGTGGTTTACTTTTCACTACTTTGTTCTTCTAGAACAATCTTGAAATGTAACTCTCTAATACAGTACTTACCCTGTGGAAAAATGAGGTTTGCTGTCTGACGGTCTGCCTTCTAGAAACTTTTAGATTAAAAAGTAGCCACTGCTGGCATTTGAACTGGTCAAGGGCAGGCCCCCAGTACCGATAAGAGATGAAAATCAGTGGTCAAGGGGAGCCTTAGAAGGGGACAGGGATTGTCTGGCATACCCACTACCATAAACCTTCACTCAGCGGCAGGTATCAGCACAGGAAAGCACAGGGGAGGGACAGCAAGGCAGGAGAGGGAGGGGCTGTTATGAGGAAAGGTGGAGTGCAGAGCTATGACTCATCAGAAAGGCATGAGGGCAAAGTCTTGAAATAATAGGGAAGGCACAGTTAGTGGATTAAAGATAATTGTTAAATCACACTTTCCAAAATTCTCTTCATTGGTATAGAGCAGGGGTTAAGAACCGGCGGCTCAGCAGGAACAGCGAAGGAAATGGCAACCCACTCCAGCGTTCTTGCCTGGAGAGTCCTGTGGACAGAGGAGCCTGGTGGGCTACTGTCCATGGGGTCGCACAAAGTCGGACACGACTGAAGCGACTTAGCATACATGCATGCATTGGAGAAGGAAATGGCAACCCACTCCAGTGTTCTTGTCTGCAGAATCCCAGGGACGGAGAAGCCTGGTGGGCTGCTGTCTATGGGGTCGCACAGAGTTGGACATGACTGAAGCGACTTAGCAGCAGCAGCAGCACAGCATGAGGTGAGCAGCTGGTGAGTAGCTTCATCTGTATTTGTAGCTGTTACCCATCGCTCACATTAACACCTGAGCTCCACCTCCTGTCAGTTTAGCAGTGGCGTTAGATCCTCATAGCATAAACCCTACTGTGAACTGTGTGTTCAGGGGATCTAGGTTGCACACACCTTATGAGAAGCTAATGCCTGATGATCTGATTCTACATTATAGTGAGTTGTATAATTATTTAATTATATATCACAATGTAATAATAATAGAAATAAAATGCACAATAAATGTAATGTGTTTGAATCATCCGAAAACTATCCTCCCTTCCCCAGCCATCCATGAAAAAATTCTCTTCCACGAAACCAGTCCCTGATGCCAAAAAGACTGGGGACCACTGGTGTAGAGACCTCTAGACTAGAGTGGTACATCCATGTATTGGGAATCTGTTAACAATTACTCAGAACAGGGCTGACATTCCATGGTCAGCCTCTTTCATTCATCCACTGATGAGTGTCCTCTTCATGCTGGGTGTGTGCTGGGCCTCAGGGGCACAAATCCACTAAGCAGTGGCCTTAACCTTCTGTTTTCTTCTCGTGTAATGGGATAGGCACACAGATACACGAATCAGATGCTGTAATTCAGAACGAAAGATGCTAAAACAGAGTCATTGTGAGGTGTTGTGGATGGATTCATTCACTCAGCAGATCTGTGGAGCTTCTATTGTACACCTTGTATTGGTGGTAGGTATTCAGGACACAGGGGAGAGCAAAGTGGGTGAGCATCCTTGTATTGTGGTGCTTGCAGCCCCATGGTGCCGTAATTTCCCCAGGAAGAATTCTGTTGCTTCTGCCTGGGTTTTGGAAGCTTTTCTGGGAGGAGATGGTTCCAAGGCCAATTTTAAAGGGAAGTAAGAATGCAGAAGCAGGGAGGAAAGTGAAGTGTGGGCAGAGGTGGAGTGGGAGGGCCAGATATGGAAGGGGTGAGGGATGGGTTAGAATGGAGCTAGTAATAGAGGTGGGATGGGGCAGAGGAGGAAGAGTGGAGTCGAGGGGAGGGAGGCAGGTGAGGCGTGGGCCGGGAGGGCGGGGGATGTTGGCAGAGCAGGTGTTTTTCTAGTACAGAGCAGGTGCTGAGATATTGAAGCAACATGATTGTGCCTGAACATATGTTCCATTTGTAAGAAAAGAGATGAACTGATCCTGGTCCCAAGGGGTGTTTGATGGTGCTGGGCAGACAAGGTGAATACATGAAATGGTACTGTGCAGCCTGTTTGAAGGAGATGCTGAATTTTGCAGCTCTGGTTGTAAATTGTTTAACAGCAGAATCCGAGTAGCCAGCCTGTTGCATAACTTCAACCTGCTCTCTGGTCCTTAGTCGTCCATTAAATGTTTATGAGCACCTCTGAGGTCCTGGATAGAGTAGATTCTGCCGATACAAAGGTAAAACTTAAGGACAAAGCCTGTAGTTCTAGGGCCTCGTAGCTATTAAGAGACAAAGGTAAGCTTCTATAATACCAAGAAGGGACTAGTGTTTTTAGGAACAGGAAACAAATCTGAGTGGGGCCCAAAGGGGCAGGCTGACGTTTTCTATGGGGCTTTGTTATTGCATGTGCCATTTTAATTTTCTTAGTTGTTCAAATATTTCATTCATACTCGACTGTCATTTTTGCTGAAGCCTGCCTCCCACTTTCTTGTTTATGGAGATCCTCAGCTGCTGGTATGACTGCAGTTCAGGCTCACAGATCTCTCAAAAGGCTTGCATTAAAATAATTAACTGAATATTGTCCTAGCTTCTCTGGTGGCTCAGGCAGTAAAGAGTCTGCTTGCTATGCAGGAGATATGGGTTTGATCCCTGGGTCAGAAAGATCCCCTGCAGAAGGGAATGGCAACCCACTCCAGTATTCTTGCCTGGGAAATCCTATGGACAGAGACGCCTAGCAGGATACAGTCCATGGGATCGCAAAGAGTTTGACTACAACTGAGCAACTAACACTTGCACTTTCAGCCTGCAAGCTGCTTGAAGACAGGAGACATCTTTCAGAGCCTTAACTGAGCACAACGCATGTGTTCCAATATAATTTTGTAAATTTGGAGTCATCAGAGAATAAGTCATGAAAAAATACCTCTTGAAGGTCAGTGAAAAGAGTATGACTTGATTTTTGATAAATCTATTAACCCTTTGATTCCTTTTGTTGAATGCCAGCTCTCCACATGTCACCAGCACAACTCAGTCTGTTGATTAGACAAAGCTGAGTTTCTTATTTGTGCAGCAGGAAAGAAAAATACCTTGACAGCTTGGGTGTTGTCAAAGAGGGGGAATTTGCTGAGAGTTGGAAGTTTGGTGTAAGGCAAATCTAGGTCTTTCAGTGTGAGGGTCTTGATTAGGTGGGGCATGGATCCTGGTGGTACTGTTTAGGATTTGAGGAAACAGCAAGGCAAAGATCTTTGATCCAAGTGCTCCAAAGAATTCTAGGGCATAAATAGTCTATTGATGACTGATTTCTATAGAAGAGTTGATGGAAATTTCAGAAAGTTCCTTTAAAGCACAGTCAAATTATTCGCCTTAGCAAGAGTCTGCTGGAATAGTAAAGTCATAATAACCATGACAATGAAATAATAAATTCATGCTAATGTAGACAGCCATCCTTTAAGATCTGTCACCAAATACCAACATCCAGGTTATTAAATTCAACTTAGTCAGCCAATGAGGACAGTATGGCAAATGGAAGATTTTTTTTTCTAATTAAAGACAGAATATTTTTTGATACCTTTCCTCTCCTGTACTGAATACTTCTACCTGGGAAAAAAGTGCTTAGTATTTTTAAAGAAAAAAAGAGATATTCACTTGAGTGGATGCATCATGTCTTCTCCTCTTCTTCTGCCATTTCGACTTCTGCTCTGATTACCCATGAAGCTAAATAATGCTCCACCAAAAATGTGAGAGAAAATATCATCCATGCCACCACCTCCACTGCTACCTTCCTGAAGACCTTGTTCTCCATATCTGTCATATAGTTCGCACTTCTCAGGATTTGATAATACTTCGTATGCAAAACTTATTTCTTTAAACTGTACCTTAAAGGATGGTTGGTGTTTTTACAGAGTGGGAAGGTGGCTTTGGTATATGCTTCTGAGGCTTCTTGTTTTTAAAATTTCAATTAAGATTCTTTTCTCTGAGGTATTTAAACCTTCTGAGTTAGTTTTAATTTAAAAACTTACAAAGTGAGTGACCATCCGACTGGTTGGTTGACTTGTTACAGTTACTTATTACTTGATCCTCAGTGTGAACTCTCCTAAATTGATTTTCATGGAGCTTGCTGGCTTCAAGCCTGACATTAACCTGCCAACATATGAATGGTATCTTACCTTACTTAATCTTAGACTGTGAACCCAAGATGAAAATAGCTATTTTACTTTGCAAATACTGTGAAATCTTTTAACTGTTAATTTTTTCATGAACCAATAATGGTTTTACTAGCAAATGCATGACACTGAAGTTCAAGTGTGTATTTAAAATGTTTTATATTATCTAGTTTATACATTTGAGTAGATAAGGGGACTGTAAAGCATGATTTGTTAAAATTTTCATTACAGTGTTTCATTTTGGATGCCTTTAATGTTTTGCATTCCATGATTTATTGTCATTCCCTTTTCTATAGGATGTTACCAGGTTTTTTCCTATAATGAATAGTGCTGCTGTATCTTTATATGCAGCTTTGTCTCTCATTGGTAGAGATTCCTGGGGAGTTATCAATGTTGTGAGGCTGATAAATATGCCTCTGCTTCATAATTAGTAACAGTTGATACAGACACACTTCTATCTGATACCAAGTACCTTGAAATGATATATGTGCAAAAAGGTAGGTCACCCTAATAGAAGAACATGTGAGGCTTGTGCTATAAAAAGTACAAAATTGTAGAGAGACATGATGCTACATTATGGTAAACATAATATCATATGAGTTTGACATAATAAGGGTTATTTAGAAGTTATCAACAAAATGGCTTTGATTCCTAGATCTCTCATTGATGACTTTGACAAGTATTTATGTCTACCTTCTGGTATTTAATTAGAGCTATGTTTCTTGATTTTAGTGCTTGACCTTAGCTTATTCTCTGCTAAGTTTTTGAATCAAAAGAAGAAAAGACCAGAAGTGATTAACGATGTTTTATAAAGAACATTCTCAAAGATATAGAAAACAAACTAATGGTTACCAAAGGGGGAGGGAGGGTATAAATTATGAGATTGGGATTAACAGATACAAACTACTATATATAAAATTAAGAAACAACAAGTTCCTACTGATGTTCAAATAAATAATAAACCATAATGGAAAATAATATGGAAAAGAACATGTGTATGTATGTATGACTTCCCTGGTAGCTCAGTTGGTAAAGAATCTGCCTGCAATGCAGGAACCCCAGATTCGATCCCTGGGTGGGGAAGATCTGGAGAAGGAAATGTCAGCCCACTCCAGTATTCTTGCCTGAAAAATCTCATGGACAGAGGAGCCTGACAGGCTATAGTCCATGGGGTCGCAAAGAGTTGGACACGACTTAGCAATTAAACCAATGTAGACAGGAAGCTATATGTAGGATAGATAGATTTGGATCTCACTTGTAAGCCAGTGCAATGCTCAGTTGTGTCTCAGGGACTCTTTTGCGACCCCATAGACTGTAACCCACCAGGCTCCTCTGTCCATGGGATTCTCCATTCAAAAATACTGGAGTGGGGTGCCATTCCCTTCTCCAGGGGATCTTTTTGACACAAGGATCAAACCCACGTCTCTTGCATCTCCTACATTGGCAGGTGAATTCTTTACCACTGCATCACAGGGAAGAGGTAACTGATGGCAGGGAAACAAAAGACAGGGAAAGTCTTCCCTAAAGATTTATCTGGGAGTCTGGATTTTTGCTTAGGCATGTACAGAAGCAAAGGAAGCCTTCTGTTCATGAAAATGTGCTTCATGAGTGAGGTGTGATCTGTTGACAAGTTGTTGGGTGCTAACCCAGGGGACATGTCCCATGCCTGTGGTACCCTGGCTTTCTTTCCTAGCTCATAACTGATACCAAGCTGGCTACAATAGTGATGCAGTGAGTTTCTGTCTTCACTTGTTGCTACATCACAGCTTTCTGTTGTTATTTATCCTTCTAGAGGATGTTCACTAATGTGGAAGAAGGAAACTCCTGTAGCTCACCAGGCTCCTCTATCCGTGGGAGTTTTCCAGGCAAGAATACTAGAGTGGTTAGTCATGCCAGTCTCCAGGGGATCTTCCTGACCCAGGGGTCAAACCCACTTTTGCATTGCAGGCAGATTCTTTACCATCTGAGCCACTAGGGAAGCCCTTACTAATGCAGAGACCCACCCAATGGCAATGTTTCAGGATCTCAGGATACTTTATTTGCTATTTCATTAGGTCAGAGAACTGCAATGCTTCCCCCATTTCATGCTCAGTATATGTGAGAATCATTCCTTCTTTTAAGCATGTTGCAGAATCTCACCTGAAAAATCTGAAATTGATTTTTCTCCTCTTCTGTCCAGACAGTGTGGCCCCAGACACTGTTTTGGTGCCCTCGATGGTGAAATGAGAGGCTGGGCCCTTGTTATACGGGGTGATGCCAATTTCAGGAACAGATAACTTTATGTCTCCCAGCTAGCTCTCTGCAAGCCCCTTGCAGACGGTTTGCAAGCAGCAACTTTTCAAATACCACCTCAGGTGGTATTAAACCCTCTGCTTGCAGTCCTAGTTAAGCACTGAGTAGTCAAAATAAGCAACTGAGTTTCTGAGTATTAGCAGGTGAGCAGTGACTGTAGCCAAAGCTGCCACTCTCACACGCAAGGTTCCTCAAACCTCCTTCCCCCTCAACAGAAGTGTGGCCCCTGCGCTCCCTTTCTTAATGGAGCTGTTTGAATGTCCATTTGGTTATATTGGGTTCAAGGACTTATCATCAGCCCTTCTCGGTTATTTTTTCATTTGAAAAACATACCACTTCAGTCCTCCTCATCTTTGTTTCTCAGTTGCCCCGAAAGCAAGTATGGTTTTAATGAAGTGCTGATGCTTTTTTTTTTTTTTAAGTGTTTTTCAGCAGGCCTGGATAATTGGCATTCATTATCATTTTTCTGTCTGTTTCCTGCCTGGAATATAAAGGAACCTTGGAGTTCTTTTCTCTCTTCTCCCAGAGGCCCAGTGTGGTCTCACTTCTTTTCTTCTATCTCCCCCAATATCCCCTACCTCTCTTCTTTCCCTAAAACTTCCAGCATCCCCTGATATAATCCTATTGAGGCACTTCAGAATCTTTAGGGGGAAGTGGCTAGACTGACTCAGATAATTGGAAAAGAAGGAAGGCCCAGGCAGACAAACGCTGTGGCAGAACTTGGTCTGTGAACCTGTAGCTGGTGGCTGCCCCAGCTCAGAACTGTGAGGGCTCCCGTTGCCCTTCGTCAGTTTTAGTATTCTTCTGTCATGGCCCAGGCCCTAGACTGGTTAAGGAGGCCTGATGGGGCACCTCTGGCTGAGACTGCAGGAATGTGCTGGAATCAAAGCTGTCAGACCAGTATCTGGATGGAACTCTTTTTTCTTTTTTTTTTTAATTTGTCTGCACTGGGTCTTGGCTGTGGCATGCAGGGTCTAGTTTCCTGACCAGGGGTCAAAGCTGGCCCCCTGCACTGGGAGTGCAGAGTCTTAGCCACTGGATCACTGGGAAAGTCCCCAGATGGAGCTCTTTAATCCCCAGGTTATAACCATCCCTTCTAAAACCTCCACCTCTGATCAGCATTGTTTTTTGCTCTCATGGTGTATTCCACAAAATTCTAAAGTCAATGGGGGTCATCTTGCAGGCACCTACTTTGTAACTGGCCTGTGGTCATAAAAACTCAGCTGTGAGGTTTTTACATTTTTTTTAATATGTTGACCTTTACAGGTCCGTTTTTCTTACCTGCATGCTATAAGCACCTGTGCCTGGGTTTTGTGAAAGTTCAGCAGCAAAGCATGTGTAGAGAAGCTGGCATAGTGCCACGCACCTGAAAGCCTCTCCAAAACGTTTCCTTTTTCCTCCTGGCTTCCTTGGCCTACACCCTCTGGCCCCAGCCAGTCTTCAGGGTGCAAATAGGTGTCTAGGGAATAGATGGCAAATTGAGAGTCTCACTGAAGAGACAAGAAAAAGTGCGTTGTGTTTGAACTTCTTCCCTCTCCTCTGGCAGCCAGCTGAGCCAACTAAGATCAATAACAGTCAACCATTTCCTTTTAATTGGGATCTCCAATTCAGTGCCTTCAAACAGCTCCAGCAGACGGCAGGGTTTTATTTTTAGTTTGCTTATAAAATACTCTGGAACAACTTGGTGAAAGGTGTCTAGGTTTTCCTTAACAAGCTGACTCTGTTTGACAGAGCTACCTGATTTTCTCTGATTTTCTGCCCAGATTCCAGCCTTTTCCAGGGCTTGAAGGTAAAGGCCAAAGGAAAAGGGCTGGTGAGACCATGAGCTGTCCCCAGGAGCTTCAACAGAGAAGCTGAGGGCTGAGACAAGGGGACCAAGAGGCTGTTTCTCAGAGTAGGGCTGTGGAGGCTGAGAGCAGATTGCCACTCTGGAGTGTTTGTGTATGTTCGTGTGTATATCTGAGTGTGTGCATGTGTGCTAAGTCGTTTCAGTTGTGTGTGACTCTTTGCAAACCTGTAGGCCATAGCCTGCCAGTCTCCTCTGTCTATGGAATTCTCCAGGCAAGAATACTAGAGTCGGTTGTCATGCCCTCGTCCAAGGGATCTTCCCAACCCGGGGACTGAACTTCTGTCTGTTACATCTCCTGCATTGGCAGGTGGGTTCTTTACCTCTAGCACTACCTGGGAAGTCCATATGTCTGAATGGGAGGACTCAAATGTCTGGAGGTAAGACACTCCCTAATTATTATTTTCTAATCTAATTTTTAATTTTATATTGGATTATAGCTGATTTACAATGTTGTGTTAGTTTCAGGTATAGAGCAAGGTGATTTACTTATATATATATATCCATTCTTTTTCAGATTCTTTTCCCATTTAGGTTATTACAGAACATTGAATAGAGTTCCCTGTATTGTAGAGTAGATCCTTGTTGATGATCTATTTTATATATTATAGTGTATATACATTAATCCCAAACTCCTAATTTGTCCTTCCTCACCACGTTTCCCCCTTGGGTAACTACAAGTTTGTTTTCAAAGTCTCTGATTCTGTTTTGTAAATAAGTTCATTTGTATCTATTTTTTTTTGTTTTAGATTCCACATGTAAGTGGTATCATATAATACATTTTTCTTTTTGTCTTACTTCTCTTAGTATGAGAATCTCTAGCTCCATCCATGTTACTGCAAATGGCATTTTATTCTTTTTTATGGCCAAGTAGTATTCCATTGTGTGTGTGTGTGTGTGTGTGTGTGTGTATACACCACACCTTCTTTATTCATTCATCTGTCGATGGACATTTAAGTTGTTTCCATGTCTTGGTTATTGTAAACAGTGCTGCTGTGAACACTGGACACTCCCTAATTATGGAGAGGAGCCAGGCTACCTAAATTCAGGCCTGATCAGCTCTGGCAACCCCCAATGGCAACCCCCCATTGGCTGGGTTCTTATCTACCTCTGGACCTTTGCCCTTAATGTTCCATCTTTGTGGCATGCTTTGCCCTTTGATATTCACAAGGCTTCCCCATCCTATCTTTCTGGCCTCTGATACCTTCTTACCACTGCTGCTGCTGCTGCTGCTAAGTCACTTCAGTCGTGTCCGACTCTGTGTGACCCCATAGATGGAAACCCACCAGGCTCCCTCGCCCCTGGGACTCTCCAGGCAAGAACACTGGAGTGGGTTGCCATTTCCTTCTCCAATGTGTGAAAGTGAAAAGCGAAAGTGAAGTCGCCCAGTCATGTCCGACCCCTAGCGACCCCATGGACTGCAGCCCACCAGGCTCCTCCATCCATGGGATTCTCTAGGCAAGAGTACTGGAGTGGCTCGCCATTGCCTTCTCCGTTCTTACCACTACCTTCCCTTTATTCTCTGTCCCTACTCAGCTTTATTTTTTTCCACAGGGCCCATGGCTAGTTGGCATTATTTTGCATAGCTATTTGTTTATAATAAGTCTCCTTCCATTAAATGTCTGTAAGCTCCTCGAGGGCAGGAACCTTGTCCATTTTGCTCACTTCCCTATTCTCAGCCCTGGCACTTGTCAGGTATTTAGAGTATTATGAGACTCTTAAGAGTCCCTTGGACTGCAAGGAGATTCAACCAGTCCATTCTAAAGGAGATCAATCCTGGGTGTTCATTGGAAGGACTGATGCTACAGCTGAAACTGCAATACTTTGGCCACCTCATGCGACGAGTTGACTCACTGGAAAAGACTCTGATGCTGGGAAAGGTTGGGGGCGGGAGGAGAAGGAGACGACCGAGATCACCGACTCTTTGGACATGAGTTTGAGTGAATTCTGGGAGTTGGTGATGGACAGGGAGGCCTAGCATGCTGTGATTCATGGGGTCGCAAAGAGTCGGACATGAAAGAGTGACTGAACTGAACTGAACTGAATGTTTGTTGAATGAATAAATGAGTACTACCTGAGATAGCAAGTAGCAAGGTGAGAGGTTATTATATGACATGGGTTTGACAGCAAATGGGGAGGAAAGCTGTTAGATTAATTTTCACTTGGTATATTCTTTCCTGCCCTCCCCACCCTACTGCAGTGGTTGTACCGTCTTCCTTAGGATTTACCTTTGACTGTTAATAAATGTTATCAGCTTTTAATGTTATCTTTTTACTCCCAGCTCTATAAGATAATGAATATGTAGCTGCTTCTTCCTTCCTTCTCTGTGAGTTATATCAGATTTACCCTGCCAGGGATTACATTGATAGATTTACATTTACAACCCAGTTTTAAATCATAAATCCCAACTTGTTTTATTCTTACTCCTACATTTAAGTAAATTTACTATTCTTTCCTGGGTTTCCAGGTGAGTCAGTGGTAAAGACTCTGCCTGCCAATGCAGGAGACCCAGGAGACTTGAGTTTCATCCTTAGGCCTGAAAGATCCCCTGGAAGAGAAAATGGCAACCCACTCCAGTATTCCTGCCTGGAAAATCCCATGGACAGAGGAGCCTGGTGGGCTACAGTTCATAGGGTTGCAAAGAGCCAGACACAAGTAAACATGCATGCCCTGTTCTTTCCTAGGCCTTTGTTATTGTTTTCCATTCATTTCTTGGGAGGCTGCAAAGTTCCTCCTCTGATAGTTTCTTCAGGACAGGCTCATGGAAACAAAATGCCTTTCATGTTCAGAAATTTTGGTTTATTACCACTACAATGAATGATAATTTTCTGGGTATAAAACTCTTGAGTGACAATTTGTTTCCTGTGGACTAACTGCAAATGTATCCTCCTACTAGATTTCTTCTAATAGAAAATGATGCAGTGTTAATGTTTGAGGTCAATTTCGTTTTACCTCCATCATATGTGAAAGGTACCTGGCTGCCCAAAGATTCTTTGTCATTGAAGTCTTACTAATATACAAGATCAAGTTTTTCAACTTTTTCCTGGATACTCTGTGACCTTAAATATATCTAAGTCTTCTATTTCTAAGATGATTTATTGAATGATATCTTCAAGTATTCTTTTATGTCCTTTGCCAATCTTCTTCTCTGTCATTTCCTCTTAAATCCCTTTAAACTCTTCATTTATTTCTTTACTAAGTGTCTTACTTACTTTTTTCCTTTTTTCCTTCATTTTTCCTGTCATTGCCCTTTCCTTTCTATTCTTTTTTGTATTCTTAGGAATGTCTTGCTTCCCTTGTTCTGCTTTCAATTTTGTCTGTATTTCTATAATGGTTTTATTTTCTTTTTAAAAAAATTTCACTTCTTTCCAGATTTCTGCTGGCTTATGCTTCAAATTCTTGCTTACAACATTTCCCATTAACTCTTACATATCTGCTTGATTGTGTGTATGTGTGTGTGTTTGCTTCATTATTTTCTTAAAAATTCATGGCAAAGTACTTAGTCATGTTTTTTTTTTGTATCTGCTCCCTGGCAGATTGGAGTGGGAAACGGACACCCACTCAAGTATTCTTGCCTGAAAAATTGCATGGACACAGGAGCCTGACAGGCTACAGTCTATGGGGTCACAAAAAGTCAGACACAACTGAGCACACATGCAGATGCATGGCAGGTGCAAAAAGTTGTCCTTTGCTATTATTTTTCTCGTTCCTTTCCTTATTTTCCTTGTAATATTTTTATAGAGCCTGAATTAGTCTTTTTTTTTTTGATTACTTAGTTTTGAATTAGGTAAACATTTTCTCCCAGACCAGCTATTTATAATTTGTAGGAGGTTTGTATGAAGAATAAATTGGTATTCAAGGGGGAACTTTCCTTCATTCCAGGGTTTTGTGCTGTGAAAGCTCCACTGAGCTTTCACTTCTGTCTAGCCAATGAAGACCAGTGAACCTGTTCACAGTGCCGAGTCTCTCTCCTCTCATCATGTGGAATGACTGCTTTTTGCATACAATGACATGTCTGTGTGGCTCCTTGTTCCGCCTAGCCTCATCTGCTTCTAGAAACAAAACCTGATCCAGAAAGGTTCAAGCTGATAGCATTTTGCAACCTGTTTCCATTGTGTTGTTCAAAACGAGGGATTGTGATTCTATACCTCTCAGTGTGCGCCTCATCTTAGCGGGTATCTTTTGTGCTCCCTCTGAGATGGCAGCCTCGGGGTACCATCCCTCTGTTCCAGCCCTCCATCCTTTTATGTTCATAGTTCCATGTCTCCAGGGCTCATCAAAGGTAGAATTTGTGTTTGGGTCTTCGTTCAGGGTTATTGTTGAAAAGGAAAGAATGGATGCTAACTGTGCATCATGTTCAAAAGGGATGACCTCAGCCCTTTTTGAGCAATCTCTTTCTCTGTTAATATAAAGTGTCTGTTTTCCCATACTTCTGGTTCTCCAGGAAGCTACTGTTTTCTTCTCCCTTTCTAGCTCTCTCTAGGTTTCTGAGTGAGATCAGATTCTTTGTTTGCAGATTGTTTCACCCTGACCTGTCTCTGAATCCCCACTGTGCTGATAGTCCATAGTGGGCATATCATCTATTGCCTTTTATTGCACCATCTTTTTATATGTATATACACTTTGTTAACTAAACTGTCGACATCTGAAGGCATAATATGGGGCATGAATGTTCTACACCCTTTGAGGTAGTACTAGCACAAGATAGACGCAACATCGTGTTTATGGATTATTCCCTTATTGTTATGGTTTGCTATGGTATTTGAAATACTTTCATTGTGCCTCATGAATTCTCAGTTCATGTATTTTGTTCCTGGGCTGCCTCTTACTGAATTAGATAGCTGTGTATTTGGCATGTGTTATATATGCTATATACATGTTCATGAAGATTTTATGAATGTAAAGATTTGTGAAGATTTTACAGACACTGCCACTGTTAAAAAACTATGAGTAAGTATTCTCCTTGATTTTAGATGATACTCATCAATGTTATCAGGAATAACTTTAGCTCTTAGTGTCTCAAGGAGTAGGTAGGCCAGTGCTCCTTTTAAAACCATGCTCCCTAGGTAGAGCCTTTGTCATCATGTGATGATGTTCTTGCAGATTTCATCCTATAAACAATAGTCACATTCCAGAGAATCAGACCTATAAGTGAAAGGGTCACCAAGCCAGTGATTCTCATAGGGGCTCTGAACTCTTCTTAAGTAGAGGCATTTCAAAATCCAGGATTATAGGATTAATAGTTTGAAAATCAAACAGAAGTCCTCCAAATGCTAAAACCTCCAAGGAATATGTCTCCCCATATCCACCCCTACTCCCAGATTTAGTCCAATGCCTCTACTTTTTCTTAGGAAGCAGGCGCAAGGAAGGATGGGACTTGTTCAAAGTGAAATATTTCTTGAGCAGTTTCTCCCAACCTCCTTTGCTACTCTTGCCCTTCATATGATAATCCAGAAACCACAAATGGACACTTCCTCTGGATTTGATGTGTCTGAAGGTCAGCTCTTGCTGAAGTAAGGCATGGTGCCTGGGCTGGGCTGAGTGGAAGGACAAAACACTATTTTAGGAAAAAAAATGAGCCATTGGAGCAGATTGGAAAATGTGCATTTGACACCAATCAATGAGCCTGTGCTCAAGCTGAGATGTTCAGATATGATAAAAGAGCTAGAGACGCTAAAATGGTAATTTAAACCGGAGTAACCTCTTTGACCTCAACCAGTTGGAGACTCAATGGAATAAACCATTGCTTCTTCAAATGAGAAAAAAGAGGAGGGAAAGGTTAATTTACAATTTCTGGGAAAGAATGCCTAAAACATGATGGATTTGAAAACACAGAGTTTAAATTCTTTCTCTTTTTTTTTCCCTTACCTTCAACGTCTCCAATGCTGAAATAATAATCTTTTAAACTTCATTTCACGTCAATAAGGCAACTATTACTGTAACCCCAGGTGGGAAAGAATGCATAACTACAGAGTAGTACAGCAGATCTGAACTGGGGCTTGGTCTGAGTTAAGATTTTGGGTAGATAGGTGAGCAAAGCCAAAGGAGGCTGCCATGGACATCCTGGAACTCATTAGCATAGCCTGAGTCTAGCTGATGGGGAAGTCCACAGAAGTGAGGGATGGAGCATATGAGACCGTAGGGTTTGGTAATTAGAAGTGGGATGTACAAGAAACAGAATGAGTGCTGATCCTGCCAACACAGATCCCAAACCACATGACTCCTTTGATGACTCTTGCCTTAGAATAATGATGTAGGACCCTTGTGGGCATTATTCTCATTGTATAGATGAAGAAAGTGAGATGCTAATAAACGAAGTGGCTTGCTTGTGCCTCGAAAGTAGCTCTGACAGAGCTCTACATAAAGCCCTTAACTCTGGGCTCTCTCCTTACAATGCTTCCATAGTACATCACTGCATTCTTGCTTCTCTGTGTTCTTGCCAGCAGACACTTCCTAAGTACTTGCTAAATGCCTAGCATCCTGCTGGAGGTACTGCTATAAAAAGTTGTTACATTAATTCCAGCCTAAGAGGAGCTTATTTTAACATATCATTGGGTACATTTTCAGCTTTGAAAGTGACATGTCACATTTCAGAAAACTTGGAAAATAGCAAGAATAAGAAACATTTAAAATAATCACAGCCTGTGAACCCTACTGTTATAGTCATTTGGATCTATGTCCTTCTGATCATTTTCCTTATACATTTAGCTTTTTAAAAAATCTAGTGAAAATTATATTACACCTTCAAATTTATTTCTTGCTGGTTTTATATAGCTCTTTGTTGTAAGTAATTTCGCCCATAACCACTTTTGTGGCAGTAAAATATTTGCAAAGAGCTTAATCACAAGCATTTACTAACCATAATATTAAAGTGTTTTATTGTATTAATTCAATAAACGTCCATTAAGTGCCTTGTGCCCAAGCTCTCCATTGCCCTGGTTATATTTACCTTGACATGGGCCCAGGGATTGGAATGGCCAGAGCCATATTGGTGGGAGCCCTGCACGTGTTAGCGGGACTCTTGGATTTTTTCCTAGCACTTCCTCTGTTATCAGGCCACCTATAGTACAAACTACATTCAGGCTGGCTGGGGACAAGTTCCAGGCAGTGAGATCATCATAGATTCATCTCCTGTTTCTTTTTCTGATTCTTCCTCATGACTCTTTTAATCATCTCCTACTCATAATATATTAAAAAGCAGAGACATTACTTTGCCAACAAAGGTCCATCTAGTCAAGGCTATGGTTTTTCCCGTGGTCATGTATGGATGTGAGAGTTGGACTGTGAAGAAAGCTGATCACCGAAGAATTGATGCTTTTGAACTGTGGTGTTGGAGAAGACTCCTGAGAGTCTCTTGTACCGCAAGGAGATCCAACCAGTCCATTCTAAGGGAGATCGATCCTGGGTGTTCATTGGAAGGACTGATGCTAAAGCTGAAACTGCAATACTTTGGCCACCTCATGCAACGAGTTGACTCACTGGAAAAGACTCTGATGCTGGGAAAGGTTGGGGGCTGGAGGAGAAGGGGACGACTGAGAATGAGATGGCTGGATGGCATCACCGACTCTGTGGACATGAGTTTGAGTGAACTCCGGGAGTTGGTGATGGACAGGGAGGCCTGGCATGCTGTGATTCATGGGGTCGCGGAGAGTCGGACATGACTGAGCGACTGAACTGAACTGAACTGAACTCATCCCTTTGGGGAGGGACTTGCTCCCACACAAGGTTTATGAGGATGGCCAAACACACTCTGACACTGGACAGGTGAGCTGAACAATAGTTTATGGTCATGTGTACTCACTGCCTCGGGGAAAAGGACATTGCACTGCACTCAGGGCTACACAGGGGCTACCCTCAGGATCAGAGGGACTAGCCTGAGGCTGTGGAAGGCAGTCTTCTTATTAGCAGAGGGTGGGGTGGCCCCTGGTTCCTACAGGAAGGTTTGATTGAATGGCTCAAAGCTGAAACCTAGACTCAGCAATGAACAGGAACTGCACTTGGTCTGTTTAAGAAAGAAGACTGTTTTGTAAGAGAAAGCATCTAATACTGAGCCTAAATTTTAAATTTCACATCCCAGTGACAAAAACTGCTTCCCCTCTCTCCTGGCCCCTCTGTTTTCTCCAACACTTCCCCCTTCGTGTTTTTCTGTTTGTTGTTTCAGTACTCTTGTGTTTTTGGCTCATCTTTTAAGAGGCTGAGGTGGTTAATAGACTCTAAGACAGACACCCTGCGCTCAGGTTCAGGCTTGGCCGTACCAGCTGGGTTGCATTAAGCAGATCACTTTGCCTCTCTGTGCCTCAGTTTTCTCATTTGTGAAATGGAGATGGTTGTAATAAGACTACTTACCTTAAGGTTGTCGTTAAGGAGTAAAAGTTAATATATGTAGAGCTTTTAGAACAGTGCCTGATGTGTGCTAATACGAATGTTATCTTTACTTGGATTCAGTTTATAAGTTTAGTTGTATTAAGGGAATAAAAATAGTAATATTCTGTTCTTTTCAACTTTTCTCCATACTTTGTCTCCAGGGCTAAAGTTAGTTATAGTCATTTATTTGTAAATTCATCTGTTTATCTGTTCAGTCAAGAGGCTCTGCTGTGTACTCGGCACTCTTCCAGGTGATGCAATCCATACAAGAACAAGACAGCTTAAACCTGTCAGGAGCTGAGGCTTACCACCCATGGTGAGGTAGCCAGTGGCAGAAAATGGACAAGTAAATGAATAGAAAGGTAACTATGGCTGGTGTTGAGAGCTCTGAAGGAAGAAAGAGACATGAAGAGAAGGGCATCAGAAGGACACTTGAGTCCCCTTGTACAAGGAAGCTGGGAAAAGGCAGGGCTTTTTTTTTTTAATTTGTAGAGAATTCTATTTTATCATGGGCTTCCCAAGTGGCACAGTGGTAAAGAATCTGCCTGCAGTGCAGGAGACATGGGTTCACATGGGTTCGATCCTTGAGTCTGGAAGATCTCCTGGAGAAGGAAATGGCTACCCACTCCAGTATTCCCACCAGGAAGGTCCCATGGACAGAGGAACCTGGTGTGCTTTAGTCCGTGGGATCGCAAGAGATGGACATGACTTAAACACTAAACCACCACCAGCACCTCTTTTATTATGAGTGTGGTCCAAGATCCCCAGAGGGCCATCGATTTTCTTTTTCTTTTCTTTGGTGATAGTCACAAGATTCATGAATATTGTCTTCCAAAGAGGGTATATGTCTTCTTTGTCTTCTCTGATTTCTTCCTCCTGCCCTCCATCTCCTTCGCACCCTGCCAAGGAGGGGCTTGTCATCTTAACCGAGTTTATGCATCAATTTTGGTCTAGAATCAGGAAAGTGGATAGAGAAAGATAGAGACAGAGATGTAAGAAGAGATGGAGAAGGATTTACTTTGGAAAGTTAGACTCAGTGGATAAAATGAGCTTTGCAGGAGTGCAGAGACTCAGAAGAAGCACAAGCCCCGCTTTTACTTGTCAATTATTTATTGATACATAACAAGCCACTTCAAAATTTACTAGCTTGAAATGGCAATGATTTACTGTTCCTCATGGTCTTGTGGGTTGTTAGTTATTTCTTCTGCAGGTTTTCTGAAGGCTCCCTCATCCAGCTGCATGAGGCGTAGCGGTGGAAGGTCCCAACTGGGTTCACTTACATGTCTGGAAGTGGATGCTGGCAGCATCCTGGGCACCTTTGCTCTCCTCTCCCAAAAGGCTGGACCAACTTCTTATATTGGCAGCATTTAAAGGCAGTGAAGGTAGAAACTGCTCATCCACCAGGCTCCTCAGTCCATGGGATTCTCTAGGCAAGAATACTGGAGCAGTTTGCCATTTCCTCCTCCAGGGGACCTTCCCAACCCAGAGACTGAACTCTCTTACGTCTTCTGCTTTGCCAGGTGGGTTCTTTATCACTAGCACCACCTGGAAAACCCATTGGATCCTAGGCTCTGGAACCCATACAATGTCACTTCTGCCAGATTCTGTTAGCCAAAGGAATTCACACCAGCCCAGATTCTAGCTGCTAAGACAGATGTTAAATTAAAAAAAGAAAGAAAATCCCCTAGTTCTTTTATTGAAGCAGTGATAAGAAAGCTGCAGAAGTGCTATTTGAGCACATCTATGAGGAGTGACAGGGGCTTCCCAGGTGGCGCAGTGGTAAAGAATCCACCTACCAATGCAGGAGATGCAAGAGATGTGGGTTTGATCCCTGGGTCAGGAAGATCCCCTGGAGTAGAAAATGACAACCCACTCCAGTATCCTTGTCTGGAGAATTCCATGGGCAGATGAGCCTGGTGGGCTACAGTCCATGGGGTCACAAAAGATTCGGACGTGCCTGAGTGCATACTCTGCTCAGTCGTGTGACAGGAATGACATGCCCAGCACCAAATCATCACTTGGGTTGATTTTCCTCTTCTTGGATGAGATGACATATGTGTACACAAGGCTTTTTGTGTTCAATTGTGCAGAAAAAGTTGAACACAGCAGACCTGCTGCTGCCATCCTCGGATAGGCCTGCTTGCAGGTGGGTCCTTGGTTAGTGTCTGGGAACTTAGATTTTAGGAGGGATCCCACTGTCTCTGCCTGTTGAGGATGGTTTACTGTGTCTAAACTATTTGTGTAAACAAGATAGCTTATGCTAAACCCCTGTTTTCCTTATGGGAGTCTAGAATTTTAGTATCTGTTAGGCAGAGGGAGCCCTTGTGACTTGTCCTCAATACAAATCTCGGGCACTAAATATCTAAATTAGCTTTCCCAGGCAAAACAGGGCACATGTGTTGCTGTGCTGTGTTGCTGAATGTAGACTGGGCTCTGTGTGACCCCTCCTGGGAGTGAAAGAGCAGGAGGAAGCTTTTGCATGAATTTCTCCAGACAGTCTGTGTCTTTTCCCTTTTATTTGACTGCATGTCCTTCATATATCCCTGTAATAAATCATGTGCTCAATAGCTCAGTCCTGTCCAACTCTTTGTGACCCCATGTACTGTAGTCCTCCAGGCTCCTCTGTCCATGTAATTTTCCAGGCACGAATATAGGGGTGGGTTTCCATTTCCTATGCCAGGGGATCTTCCTGACTCAGGGGTTGAACCTGTGTCTCCTGCATTGGTAGGTGGATTCCTTACCACTAAGCTCCCTGGGAAGCCTGTAATAAATCATTGCCATCAATAAAACCATATGGTGAGATTCATGAGTCCTTCTAGCAAATCTCCCCATGTAGGAATGGTCTTGAGGATCCCACCACTGTAATCTTATTCTCTTACAGTTTTGTCTTCAAAGAAAATGGGAGCCAATTCCCAGGTGTCATGGGGCAATACCAGAACATCACCTGGGGGATTTTTATACCTGTGCAGGAAGTAATGGCAAGTTTCTACGGAGTCAAGAAGTTCTAGGAGCAGGTTTGGTGGTTCTCGAGCAGTGCTTTGAAATGTTGGTTTTTTACTTGCTGAGGAGCAGAATTTGTTTGGATTTGTGAGTGTAATTTAGTTAATTGGTAATAAGTAGGTGGAAAAGGCAATGGCACCCCACTCTAGTACTCTTGCCTGGAAAATTCCATGGACGGAAGAGCCTGGTAGGCTGCGGTCCATGGAGTCGCTACGAGTCAGACATGACTGAGTGACTTTACTTTTACTTTTCACCTTCATGCATTGGAGAAGGAAATGGCAACCCACTCCAGTATTCTTGCCTGGAGAATCCCAGGGACGGGGGAGCCTGGTGGGCTGACATCTATGGGGTCGCACAGAGTCGGACACTACTGAAGTGATTCAGCAGCAGCAGCAGCAGGTGGTAATTTAGAATATATGAAAATGATTGGTTCCCTCTGTACAGACTCTTTCACTAAAGAAGAAGGTACTGATTGAGACAAAAGTAAAACATAAAAGAAGCCACTTTGACCTGGTCAGAACTGGAAAATCACCTGGAGCAAATCTGTAAGGACAGCTTATTGGGAGTGTCTCCGAAGAGGTCGTCTTTGTCCCCTGCTTCTAAACCAGGTTCTGGGCACCACTCCACCCATCAGAGCCCAGTGCCTGCTGGGACATGTAACTCTGATAGAGGAAAAGTCAGCCCCTGACACCCTGTGCCCTGTCTCTAGCCCGCTGTTCTGCTGATGCTGGCAGTAAAGGTGGCCCTGAGAGTGGGATCACCGCTGGCCACCACCAGGTCTTTGTGACACCATTGCTCTTTCCTGGGGAGTCCCTGGGTGGCAGAGAACCTGGTGACCAAGGAAAATGCATTTGCATCTCCCTCAGCAGGTTTAAAGTGGAGTTCACCCAATGTGTGAGGATTGTCACAGCTTTTGAAGGAGCATTTACTTCTTGATATTTGAGAATGGAAGGAAGAGTCTATAAAACAGTTTAAAATTTTAAACAAATGCATTCATTTTCTTACCCTGCCGCTTAACAGCTATGTGCCCTCAGGTAGATTAATTAACCTCTCTGGCCCATAATGTCATAAACTGAGCAGTTACATAAGAAGAATGGGGTAGTGTGTATAATGCATCTAAATACCTAGTATAAGATAACTTAAATTTGAGTCCCTTTCAGGTGATAAGAATCTAAATGAAAAGTTTTTCTTTTGTTTATACCTATCAGTTCAGTTCAGTCATTCAGTCATGTCTGACTCTTTGTGACCCCGTGGACTGCAGCACGCCAGGCCTCCCTGTCCATCACCAACTCCTGGAGTTTACTCAAACTCATGTCCATTGAGTCAGTGATACCATCCAACCATCTCATCCTCTGTCGTCCCCTTCTCCCCCCGCCTTCAATTTTTCCCAGCATGAGAGTCTTTTCAAATGAGTCAGTTCTTCGCATCAGGTGGCCAAAGATTTGGAGTTTCAGCTTCAGCATCAGTCCTTTCAATGAAAATTCAGGACTGATTTCCTTTAGGATGTACTGGTTGGACCTTCTTGCACTTCAAGGGACTCTCAAGAGTCTCCTCCAACATCACAGTTCAAAAGCATCAATTCTTTGGCACTCAGCTTTCTTTATAGTCCAAATCTCACATCCATACATGACTGATGGAAAAACCATAGCTTTGACTAGATGCACTTTTGTTGGCAAAGGAATGTCTCTGCTTTTTAATATGCTGTCTAGGTTGGCCATAACTTTTCTTCCAAGGAGCAATTGTCTTTTAATTTCATGGCTGCAGTCACCATCTGCAGTGATTTTGGAGTCCTCCCAAACAGCCCCCACTGTTTCCACTCTTTCCCCGTCTATTTGCCATGAAGTGATGGGACCAGATGCCATGATCCTAGTTTTCTGAATGTTGAGTTTTAAGCCAACGTTTTCACTCTCCTCTTTCACTTTCATCAAGAGGCTCTTTAGTTCTTCTTTGCTTTCTGCCATAAGGGTGGTGTCATCTGCATATCTGAGGTTATTGATGTTTCTCCTGGTGATCTTGATTCCAGCCTGTGCTTCTTTCAACCCAGCGTTCTTCATGATGTACTCTGCATATAAGTTAAATAAGCAGGGTGACAATATACAGCCTTGGCATACTCCTTTCCCGATTTGGAACCAGTCTGTTGTTCCATGTCCAGTTCTAACTGTAGCTTCCTGACCTGCATACAGGATTTCTCAAGTTAATAGTGGTCAAATTTTCTGTAATGAAGAAGCACTTTCTTTATAATGAGAAAAAGAGGATTAAAAAAAGCGTAGAGTTTAAAACCCATTTCTTGCCATGCCTCACATGTTTTTTTCTTGAGCTGGGTCTTTTCTGGGTCACCCATGCTCTTAACTTTGGGGCTCTGCGAGCACCTACTGTTAATTTACATCAATAGGGGCTTGGAAGGATCCATTTCTTAACTGAGTGACTGAAGAATTATTTGTCATTGACATAGACAGAGTACCTCAATTATTTTCTCTATTTTTCAGTAATTATAATTTGAATTTTTTTCATCTAGAATCATTTTCTCTTGGCAGGTTCTACTACCAGGATATTAAAAAGAGAGAGAGAAAAAAATCCTATTCTCTCTGTAAGGATTGTCCTTTTTCCCCCATCTTTATTTTCCCTGTGATTTCATTTTTGTCTCCCTTCCAGCTAGTAATGAAATGCACTTTGCAGGAGAGGTCAGGAGTGCCTCAGTAACTTCTGTAGCACTAAGGACCATTCATGGGGCCAGGGTCAGCTGAGTTCTGTGGGGTGTGCTAAGAAAATCTCTGGGGTGCCAGCCTTCTAGGCTGCTCTCTTGAAGGGCAAGTACAAAGAAGGCAGCATAACCCACCCACTCCCACCCCACCCCCGGCTGGTAGGTCTGAACCTTTTTAGGAAAACTCCACACATACACAGAGTGAGCTGAGTAAGAACTACTGTGTGTAATTAGTTGCCAGGTCTCCTCTGGTGTTCTCTTCAAATCTGCAAAACTACATGGATGGAGAAGGACTGTGGATTTCAGAGCTGTATTTTTCCTGGAAAACTTTCAGGGAGCAGAGAACTGTCTCAGCATTCTAACCACAGCTGCCCTCAGACAGTTGCCTTGAGTCTGCTCCCCCTGACTTGCTCTGTTGTTACACTTTGGTTTGTAGAAATTCCCCTCCCGTACTAGACTATGACCTCACTCCTCCTGCTTGGCAAGGCTGCTCTCCATTGTCACGTTTCATATTTGTTAATGTGTTCAAAAATATCTGTCAAAAATGGTGCTTGAGTATGTTCACTAATTGACAGGGATGCCCTGGGAGAAGAAGAAACGTTAAGCAGCAAACATCACAAGAAATTCCTTCCAGCCCATTTTAGAGCCACATGGAGCCATCATAGTATCTGTCTTTATGGGAAGCTCAAGAGTTGAGAGTAAGTCCATAGGCAGGGATTGAGCACAACTCATGCCTAGCTGAGTACTGGCCATTAGGGGCCATTCAGAAGCTTCAGACATAATCTATAGACAAGTTGATGAGCTATTATGGTACTGCCCATGGAACTTCAATGAATACTACAGGCAACATAAAATCTAGTGCTAATACTTCTATGTGTAAAACAGATAACTAATGAGAACCTGGGACTTCTCAGGTGACATTGGTAAAGACCCTGGCTGCCAATGTAGGAGACATAAGAGATGCAGGTTCGATCCTTGGGTCAGGAAAATCCCATGGAGGAAGGCATGGCAACTCACTCCAGCATTCTTGCTTGGAGAACCCCATGGACAGAGGAGCCTGGTGGGCTACAATCCATAGGGTCACAAAGAGTCAGACACAACTGACGTGACTGAGAACACACGCCCACAATGAGAATCTACTGTATAGCATAAGGAACGCCTCTGAGCATTCTGATGACCTAACTGGGAAGGAAATCCAATAAAAGAGGGGATATATGTCTATGTATAGCTGATTCCTTTGCTGTACAGCAGAAGCTAATACAACATTGTAAAGCAACTATACGCCAATAAAAATTGAAAAAAAAAAAAAAAAGGCTCTATATTACTATGTCAGCTAAGGCAGGGAACCTAGTGGCCCAGAACAGTTGGGAGGGTCCCTTTCAGGAGGCCAGAATGAAACTGGGATCCAAGGGTTAAACAGTGGCCTCATGGTTTTAACTTTTACACCTCTTTAGAGTGAATCGGAGAAGGCAATGGCAAGCCTCTCCAGTACTCTTGCCTAGAAAATCCCATGGATGGAGGAGCCTGGTAGGCTGCAGTCCGTGGGGTCGCTAAGGGTCGGACACAACTGAGCGACTTCACTTTGACTTTTCACTTTCACACATTGGAGAAGGAAATGGCAACGCGCTCCAGTGTTCTTGCCTGGAGAATCCCAGGGACGGGGGAGCCTGGTGGGCTGCCGTCTATGGGGTCACATAGAGTCGGACACAACTGAAGTGACTTAGCAGCAGAGTGAATCAGCTGCCACATCTCTTAAGCCTTGAAGAGTTTCCCAGGAGTGATCAGAAGATTTCTCAAGTAGCCCTAAGCTAATAAATTCTAGCTGTGCAACTCCATCTCTTTCTCACCCTGCCCCAGGCATCCTGTAGGATACCTCCCATTTCTCAAAGCCTCAGCACCTTAGAAGTCGTGTCTCCAGTGCTCGGTCTAATGCTTGGCATAGTAGGAGATTCTTTTCTCTGCTAAGTAAAGCTGATCCTTGTGCCAGCCCCACAAAAATACACAATCTTCAAAATTAAATTCGACCCAACCCACATTTATCAAGTGTCTCTGGTTTCTCTCTGTGTATATAACCCAGACACAACAGTGAAGTTTCCCACCCTCAAAAGAGTTTACCCTCTAGACGAGGAGAAAATATAACTACCTTGCAAGATAGAATGAGAGAGAAACTATAACAAAGAAGGGTGAGATGAATCCCAGGGGGGAAAAGCTTCATGGAAGCAGCAGGCTTGAGGTTAGTCCATAAGGAAGACATGGCACAGAATTTACAAATATGGAAATATGGGGTGGGGCGGAAGTGGAGTTGGGCATATCATGCGGAGGGCATGGTGTGAACGGACATGCAGAGGTGACAGGAGTAGGGTGTGGTCCAGGTTTGGCCCAGGCTAGGATGCGAATGGGGGTCATGGCAGTTATGACTGGGATGATGAGTGGAGTTTGGATCGTGAGGCTGAGAGATGGGGCCCTATCCTTGGGGCAGGGAAGATGCTGGCAGAATTTTGAGCAGATAAAGGCTATAAACTTCAAGCTGACTTTTTCAGGCATGTGTTAGGCATGTGTTTGGAATGGAAGGGGGTGGGTTGTGAAATCAGGGTGGGAGGTGACTGACTTGGGAGGGACAAGTCAGGGTTCCTTCCGTCTGGCAGTCATCTGGGCAGGCGACAATGAAGGCTGTGAGTAGAGTAGGGCAGTGGTCCTGGAAGGGAGGGGACAGATGAGAGAGAGAAGATGGGACATTTTGCTGGTCTTTTCTCCTCCCCAGATGAGCTGACGCTGTCACTTAGCAGTTGTTTTAGGACTGCAGGAATCCACAGTGCTTTTGCCTACAAAGAGAAAGCTGCTCTTGAGATGTGGCATTGAGAGCTAGAGTCCGCCTGGCTGGGGAGCCTGTTGGTTGGAACCCCTTGGGCGGCATCTCTGGGACTGGGTATCTTAGCTTCTCGCGGGCGGCTCCCGTTCTCCCCGCGTTCTCCTCTAGGTGGCGCCACGCCCTCGCTACCGCCTCGTGTGTGCCCCCGGAGCTCCCCCTTCCTCCTGGCAGGCAGACCCTGCGGAGGCCAGGGAAGAGGAGTCTCCCATTTTAATCTTGCAGCACTTTGCAGCCCCCACTGACAGATCCTATTCGAGCTGAAATGAGTGGCTGGGGGCAACTCATACATAATTTCCCTCTATTTAGTGACTTCCTCCACCATGGGGTCTGCATGATTTCTGTTCATTTAATTAAAGGTTATATTGGCAAATTGTTATCCCCGGGAGTGTGGGTGTGCAGGGAGCGTTTCTGGAATGCATGGCAGGGTAATTCCCTTTGCCCTTTATTGCCTCTGCAGGCCATGCAAAATTGAATCGCAAATAGCACATTTTAGAAAGGGGCTAAGAGACTGAGGTTTGCGCTTCCTTGGCTTTAATGAGAGACTGAGAGTGTGTCTGTAAAGAACCCCCTGGCTCTGCAGGCAGAGCTGAATAGCTAGTGGGAGTATCTCCTCCCTGCCTCCACCCCTTCCCCTAGTCCTGAGTTCAGCAGCCTTCAATCCTGCCAGGAGCTCTGAATCTATTAGCTGGTTCTGTCTTTGAAACATCCAGAGGGCCCATTACTGTTAATGGAGCCTCTTCCAAGCACCAGCTAGAGACGAGCCCCACTTACACTCAGACTGGATCAAAGTCAGGGGGTGATAGGTCTCCAGGGTGCCTGCAACTCCCGAAGTTCTTGTGCATGAGGGAGGTACCATAACAGGTGGACCCTGTTAAGGCAAAGTTGTCCTCTAACCAGAGCAGATGACAAAAACCTGTAAAGTTCAGAGGGTGCTGCTGCTGCTGCTGCTAAGTCACTTCAGTTGTGTCCGACTCTGCGACCCCACAGATGGCAGCCCACCAGGCTCCGCCGTTCCTGGGATTCTCCAGGCAAGAACACTGGAGTGGGTTGCCATTTCCTTCTCCAATGCGTGAAAGTGAAAAGTGAAAGTGAAGTCGCTCAGTCGTGTCCGACTAGTAGCGACCCCATGGACTGTAGCCCACCAGGCTCTTCTGTCTATGGGATTTTCTAGGCAAGAGTACTGGAGTGGCTTGCCATTGCCTTCTCCATCAAAGGGTGCAAAGGTCCTTAAATAGTGTTTTGAGAAGTGATGGGGTGGGTGTGGGCTGAAGCCGTAGGAACCACAGAAGAAGGAGTGGTTTCCTAGAACACTCACCTCCACATGGGCAAAGGCAGTGATCTTGAGTAGTTATGGCCACTTCCAGTTTGGGAAGTGACAGAGGTTGAGGGATTGGGATAATGTCTTTGCCCTTGGCAATATCCTCACAGTGAGGTGAGCATTTCCACAGAGCAGAGGTGTGGGGTTGCCATCTTGTGAGCAGCGGGGAGTTAGGGATGCTGTGGAGGGAAGGGATGAGAGTGGGCGGGTATTACTATTAAGCTGTGTAGTGGGTGGAGACTATGAGCATGTGACATGGAAGCGAAGTCTGGAGGAGGTGAGGGAGTTAGTGGGGAAGATGTCCAGGGAAAGACTGTTCCAGGCAAAACATACCATGGAGGGGGGAGTGTGGAGATGGCACTCCCTAAGGCAGGAGTGGGCCCAGGGGATGGTGGTCTAGAAAGCGGGACTGCAGCAGAGTGGGTAGGGAGGAGAGGCCAGAGAGGTAGGGCTGGGGACACGCACAAAGTGCTGTGTTGGCTGCCATAAGGAGGTTGGCTTCTACTGTGAACATAATTGGCAGCCTTTGGTCTGAGACATTGTTATTTGGATGGCCATCAGCAGATCAGGCATTTTATAAGATCTTGCTCTGGATTTCTGACAGAAGAATTGCAAGCAGACTGGCAAACTCCTATCTGCAGAGTGGCTGTATCTCCGTGAGGATGAACTGATGCACCTTCAGATGTGAAAGGGGCTGAGTGACATCAACCAGCCAGCAGGCTGGTCTTTCCAAGCCATCATGCCCTCTTGAGAACTCGGCATCTGTCTGTGCTGTTGACAGATGGGGCATTCAGGGGTGGCAAGAGTCCATGTCGGTCCATCCATGAGAAGCTAGCTTACAATGTCCACTAACATCGTCTTGTCCAGCTTGGGTCTTGAAAACTTTCTCAGGAATGGATGCTTTTTCATGGGCATCCATAGGAAACAAAGCTTTTCAAACTGTTTGAGCACATCTATCAGTCCATCTGCTGCTGCTAAGTCACTTCCGTTGTGTCCGACTCTGTGCGACCCCATAGACGACAGCCCACCGTGCTCCCCCGTGCCTGGGATTCTCCAGGCAAGAACACTGGAGTGGGTTGCCATTTCCTTCTCCAAGGTGTGAAAGTGAAAAGTGAAAGTGAAGTCGCTCAGTCATGTCCGACCCTTAGCAACCCCACGGACTGCAGCTCACCAGGCTCCTCCATCCATGGGATTTTCTAGGCAAGAGTACTGGAGTGGCTTACCATTGCCTTCTCCGTCAGTCCATCTCAGTTCAGTTCAGTTTAGTTCAGTCGCTTAGTCGTGTCCGACTGTTTGCGACCCCATGAACCACACAGCACGCCAGGCCTCCCTGTCCATCACCAACTCCCAGAGTTCACTCAAACTCATGTCCATCGAGTTGGTGATGCCATCCAGCCATCTCATTCTCTGTCGTCCCCGTCTCCTCCCACCCCCAATCCCTCCTAGCATCAGACTCTTTTCCAGTGAGTCAACTCGTCGCATGAGGTGGCCAAAGTATTGGAGTTTCAGCTTTAGCATAAGTCCTTCCAATGAACACCCAGGATTGATCTCCTTTAGAATGGACTAGTTGGATTTCCTTGCAGTCCAAGGGACTCTCAAGAGTCTTCTCCAGCACCACAGTTCAAAAGCATCAATTCTTCGGTGATCAGCTTTCTTCACAGTCCAACACTCACATCCATACATGACCACGGGAAAAACCATAGCCTTGACTAGATGGACCTTGGTTGGCAAAGTAATGTCTCTGCTTTTTAATGTGCTATCTAGGCTGGTCATAATTTTCCTTCCAAGGAGTAACCATCTTTTAATTTCATGGCTGCAATCAGCATCCACAGTGATTTTGGAGCCCAAAAAAATAAAGTCTGACACTGTTTCCACTGTTTCCCCATCTATTTCCCATGAAGTGATGGGACCAGATGCCATGATCTTTGTTTTCTGAATGTTGAGCTTCAAGCCAGCCTTTTCACTCTCCTCTTTCACTTTCATCAAGAGGCCTTTGAGTTCCTCTTCACTTTCTGCCATAAGGGTGGTGTCATCTGCATATCTGAGGTTATTGATATTTCTCCCGGCAATCTTGATTCCAGCTTATGTTTCTTCCAGCCCAGCGTTCCTCATAATGTACTCTGCATATAAGTTAAATAAGCAGGGTGACAATATGCAACCTTGACATACTCCTTTTCCTATAATCTGCTGCTGCTGCTGCTAAGTCACTTCAGTCGTGTCCAACTCTGTGTGACCCCATAGACGGAAACCCACCAGGCTCCCCCATCCCTGGGATTCTCCAGGCAAGAACACTGGAGTGGGTTGCCATTTCCTTCTCCAATGTGTGAAAGTGAAGTGTGAAAGTGAAAATGAAAGTGAAGTCGCTCAGTCATGTCCAACCCTTAGCGACCCCACGGACTGCAGCCTACCAGGCTCCTCCATCCATGGGATTTTCTAGGCAAGAGTACTGCTCCTTAATTTCCAGGTTTATCCCTCCCAGCTGCTGAACTATTGGCCAAGTTACTTACCACTTTCAGAATTTCATGTCTAGACTATTGGCCACTTCTCCCTTCACATAAAGTGATGGCAAACTGTATACTACCCCTTTGCCTCCAGGTGAATGGGTTGCTGTGCTGCAGCAGTCCATATCCATTGCCAGGATTTCCTAAAACTCACCTGTAAACCAGGCTGTTTATTTCCCCCATCAGTTAGTCATAGAGAATCCCCTGTGTAGCCATAGATATGAATTGACAAAAAGGTGTTGGTACTGTGTAAGTAAGTGACATGGTAGTCACTTAACTATGAATCTATCTTTTTATTCAATTTGCTTCTGCTTGTTAGATCTGCTGAAGTCTGCTACCAAACATGCCACTTTAACCATACAGTGAATTGCTCCAACACCAGCCTGGCTCTGTACCTCTATGAATATACTAATATGAACACTCAGCTCTTGATGGGCAGCTCAAGTCATATAGTCACTAAATGTTCCAAGTTCAGATGTCAGTTTCATTGGGGACCCAGTAGCTCACAAGGAGCTATTTTTCAAACAAGGTAGTTCTTGGGTGCAGAGGACATAGTTTTGCTTAAGAACTCTCCAGCTCTTCACCACAGATCTCATAAGGAACTGGCAAGCATCTTTAACCTCTATGGGTTCCTCCTGCACCATCCAACTTTCTGTACTGTGCAGTTCAAGTGGAGGAGAACCTGTACCAGTCTGAACTTGCTACAGAGTCTCCTCTTCCTCTGGCAGCCTCCTGATCCCCAGGAAAACACACTTGAGGAGTTTCCCCAAGTATTCTAAGCAAGAGATTGAAACCTAAAGCATTCCAACAAGTCCTAGGCTGTTTTCATAGTAGTAGGTGTATAAGGTTATTGAAGCAGTCTGAGCATGGGTTGGAAAAGAATTTCCAAACACAGAGCATTTCAGAAGTGAGTTTAAAAGAGCAGAGATAATAAAGGCACTGCAAGTGCAGTGGGGCAACCTCCTGACAGACCAGGGAGAGTCGACAGTTTTCATGGGCTAGTAGACAACTTTTATAGCCTCAAGACAAAGAAAATTCCTGCTGGAAGGTTGGGTTTAGGAGATAGATTAGGGAGCTATAGAGTGTTTACTGGAGTGGGCATCTTTTCCTAATTTGGAGTCAGGAAGCTTGTTAGTGATGATCAGGGGGCTTTTGGCAAAGGTTACAAAGGGATGACCTTAGTTCTGGGCTCCATTCTGTGGCCTTGGGGCAGGACTGAACAAAGTTATGCTGATTTTTCCTATTATTTGAAAGGATGTCCAGAATTGCCCCAAACCTCTGGAAACTCTAGGAATGTCACAGTTTTGTGAGGTCCAAGTATTTGTGAGGTTTATATCTCATCTGCCAGAAGGTATGTATCCTCTTATTAAAGAATGTGAAGTACTTACCACTTCTTGTTCTCTGGTACAATTAGTATGAAATCATCAAAATAAGAGACCAGTGTTGTTCCTCATAATGTCACAACATTCTGCAGAATGTCAAATTCCTTGAGCTCTAGATTATGACAGGAGAATTAACGGAGCCCTACACCACCCTTATGGAGAAGGCAATGACAAGCCACTCCGGTACTCTTGCCTAGAAAATCCCATGGATGGAGGAGCCTGGTAGGCTGCAGTCCGTGGGGTCACTAAGGGTTGGACACGACTGAGCGACTTCACTTTCACTTTTCACTTTCACACATTGGAGAAGGAAATGGCAACCCACTCCAGTGTTCTTGCCTGGAGAATCCCAGGGACGGGGGAGCCTGGTGGGCTTCCATCTATGGGGTCACAGAGAGTCAGACACGACTGAAGTGACTTAGCAGCAGCACACCACCCTTATGGCAGAAAGTGAAGAGGAACTATAAAGCCTCTTGATGAAAGTGAAAGAGGAGAGTGAAAAAGTTGGCTTGAAGCTCAACATTCAGAAAACTAGGATCATAGCATCTGGTCCCATCACTTCATGGGGAATAGATGGGGAAACAGTGGAAACAGTGTCAGACTTTATTTTTTGGGCTCCAAAATCACTGCAGATGCTGATTGCAGCCATGAAATAAAAAGACACTTACTCCTTGGAAGGAAAGTTATGACCAACCTAGATAGCATATTGAAAAGCAGAGACATTACTTTGCCAACCAAGGTCCGTCTAGTCAAGGCTATGGTTTTTCCCATGGTCATGTATGGATGTGAGAGTTGGACTGTGAAGAAAGCTGATCGCCGAAGAATTGATGCTTTTGAACTGTGGTGTTGGAGAAGACTCTTGAGAGTCCCTTGGAGTGCAAGGAGATCCAACCAGTCCATTTTAAAGGAGATCAATCCTGGGTGTTCATTGGAAGGACTGGTGGTAAAGCTGAAACTGCAATACTTTGGCCACCTCATGTGACGAGTTGACTCACTGGAAAAGACTCTTATGCTGGGAGGGATTGAGGGCAGGAAGAGAAGGGGACGACAGAGAATGAGATGGCTGGATGGCATCACCGACTCGATGGACATGAATTTGAGTGAATTCCGGGAGTTGGTGATGGACAGGGAGGCCTGGCATGCTGTGGTTCATGGGGTTGCAAAGAGTCAGACGTGACTGAGCGACTGAACTGAACTGAAAACTATTCTGGTGGAGGTGTATTGTAGTCAAAGTTACTTTTGATTCCAGATATTGAAAGAAAAAAAAAAGCATTCATCAACTCAGTGGTAACATACTAAGTACCGGAGTCCACGTTGACCTGCTTGAAGAGGCAAAGCTATTACATCTAGTCCATCAGTTGATGTTGAGGCTGATGCTTGGTTAATTTCACAGTAACCTATTGTCATCTAACATGGTCCATCTGGGTTCTGCAGAGGCCAACTGGGGACATTGGCAGATATGAAGTGGATTACTCTTTCTGCCTCTTTCAAATCTGTGGTTGTGGCATCAGTCTCTCTGGTTCCTTCAGGCATGAAGAATGGCTTCCAATTCGTTATCTTGGCGGCAAAGGAGGTGGTTTCAGGGACTGTATTTGGATTTATTACCATAATGGCTCTTACTCCACAAGTCACAGAGCAGATGTAGGGTCTTGCTTGCTACTGTGTCTGTCTATGCTGATTACACATTTAGTGATGAGGGCAGTAATTAATTGCACTGGGGGTCAGTGGCCTCATCAGGCCCACGGTGACTCAGGCTAAAACTGTACTTGTCACGTGGCTTCAGTAAGCCCTCCCTCTGGCCAGACAAGCATGGTGGCATGTTTTAGGTCCCTTGTCATGTTAGCTCAGACCCTGTATTTAATGGTTTTTGAGATTTCCGGATTTCCCCAGAGAATGGTCACAAGTATTTTCCACATAGATTTGCATTCGTGTTGCAGAATCTTTCCTCAGGGAGACCTGGCCTTCAGTCTGCCTCCCCGCTACCGTTCATGACCTCCAGACCATTAACCCATGCTGGGACACACCACAGGGTGAACAGAGCTAAAAAGACCCTCTTCTGGTAATAGTAGACTGTGCACCAAAGGAATTCTAGGATTTTGCAAATATATAGTTTGGGTATGGAGCTTTAGGCCTGTGAATGGACTTAAATCTGGAAAATAGAAGAAAGGATTCTATTTTTCTATCACAGTTGATGCCAACCGCGTGCTCACCAGCTCTTGTGTGTATCACTGTTTGTATGTGTTTATAACTCCCCATCCATCTTGCTCCTTGGGACACAATGATATATTACCCATCACCGTAGACTGCTGTCAGTCAAGGTACCCAAGTGCTACTCAACCTTGCTGCACAGTAGAGTAACTCTATCCAACTTGCTTCTGGTCAGCAAATGCTGCTTTCCTGCCTTGACCATCTGGGACCCCCTTTATATTAAGGGTCTTGGTTCCATGGCAGCAGATTCTTGGCAACTCCTGCTTACGAGGGCTGCCTCCAGAAAACATCTCAATGATTCTTGGACTCACTTCATCAGTACATTTCCTATTGAAGGAAATATCCTTTGAGTTCTCCACAATTCATAGAGAATTTAGTCACGTGGGGAGGCTCAGGTTTTATGTAGCCAATCCATTCTAACAAGTCCATGTCTCCAAACTTCTGATCAAGGAAGTTCCACTATCTTCACCCACACCTTTTCTGTAGGCCGTCATTGTGCCTGTGTTTCTGGGACTCATCCCAGCACTGTGTCAGGATTGGTTCTGGGTATTCTTATCAGCTCACTGAAACCTAAGTCTGAGGTGAGTGCTCCCCTGTTGACCACCATCGCCTATCTGTCTTTTTAACTCTGCCCTGTGGTCTTCTGCCTTTAAGATTCACTCTTGCACATATGTAAAGTCCTACAGTTCTTAAATAGGCCTTGGATGTCCCTGCCTGCATGGTGGCAGGCCTTGGCACTGGTGAGTGGTACTGGTGCCATGAGTAGTAGTGGGGGACAGATCCTGAGAATGAATGCCAATTGCCATGCACCCATTTCAGATAAGCTCAGTACATGATCTCTAGACAAGTTGGTAGGAGGGGAGGGGACTAGTTCCCTCTGTCAGTCAAGAAAGACTGTCTGCTGGCCCAGAAGGTCCATGACTCTTAGGCTTAAACTTAGCACAGATGTCTCCACCTCAACTTTCATAGTCTCACTGTTTCCCATGAGGGCTCTGACTTGGACACAGGAGACAGGTTGAAGCTGTACATTTAATCTCTGCCAGTCTAACACATGTAAAAATCACATCCTGGGCCTGATTTTCAATACACTCTGCTTTGCAGTGCAGGTGACAAGTGTCTCTTTTAAAATGATACAGAACCCTGATACTTTTGGAACATGCCTGAAGCTGGCAATTAGCTGCCCTGATTTAATTTATTTTTGGCAAGGTTTCAGATGCCTTCCAAAATCACCATTTCACACAACCACCTTTGTCAGTATCATTGTCCCCATCCATCAGATGATGCCACCATTTGACCTTCCAATGTCCTATACTTTACGAGCACCTCACTTCAATCAACTGCAGATGAAAGCTTTACTAATTGTGATGTCAATGTCTGCCAGGGATTAGTACCATCCCAATTATCACTAATAATGAAGTCCTTGTTTCAGACAGATGCATTCAAGAACTGTGAAGAGTAAGATTATACTCTAGTTGCAAGCCACCAACTTAGCCTGCCACAGTTTCCTGAATGCTGGCTGAAGACAAAGGCCTTTATCTGTGACCCAGCAGGGCCAGTTTGTCCTCAAGAATCCCATGGAGAACTGTCTTCCATAAGTGGGCATTCCAGTTCCCAAGTCTTAAACTGAGGCTCTCTTCGCTCCCAAATTTTCTCACTTGAGGTCTCTAGAAAACAAAGCTAAAGGCATAGTTTATGTCTATTTTTTTTCCTAAGAAATATAATTCCTCTGAAAATGTGGGGGGAAAGGAAGTGAGGCAGGGATGGAGGAAAAACAGATGATGCTTTAGTAAGTTGGCCACTGTATCACAAACCAAACCACACACATGTAAAGTCATCACTTTTTCAGTTGTGTAGGACAGGGCTTTAGGACTTAGAACCGTCATTGGTGGGGGAGGGGGAGGGGAGGATGAATCTGCCAGTTTCCTCCTACAGAGGTGTCTCCTACCCTACCCTTCCCAACCAGCCTCTTGGGCAGCCTCTGGGTAAGCAAGATTCCCCACCTACATCTGATTCTGGGTTTGGTGGGAAGAACTGCAGCCTCTGTGTTACCTTCATTTCCCATTCTTCTGTCTCTGATTCTCAGGATTTCAGTTTCTCATGGACCTGGTGGGAATAATAATACCTGCATCGCCTATTTTGAAAGATTGTTGTAAGAGAGAAGGAACTTTGAAAAAGTATAAGTGCAATAGAAAAATTAGCTATTATTTACTTGAATATCTCTTAAACTTGAATCAGAAGAGGACGAGGTAAGCAACTTCCCTGGTAGTTTAGTGATTAAGACTCTATGCTTTCAATGCAAGGGGCACAGGTTCGATCCCTGCTCAGGGAACAAAGATCCCATGTGTTGGGAAGCATGGCCAAGGGGGAGAAAAAGAAGAGGACAAAGTAAGATTTGAATGTGACTTTGCAGCGTAGATAGCAGATACATAGATGAGACACGTGAGAGGGTCCTCAGGGAGTGCTTTTAGCAGGAGCAAAGGACAGATGTGACATAGTAAGAAACAGAGGTTGGCAAACTATGGTGCACAGACCAGATCTGGCCCTCCACCTCTTTTTGTAGTAAAGTGTCACTGGAATGTAGGCCTAGCTACACTTCTATGTACTATATACTTCTTTATACTAAGAGAGCAGAATTGATTAGTTGCAACAAGAGACCATATGGCTTATAAAGCCTAAAATATTCACTTTCTTGCTTTTTCCACACCCCTGATATAAAATCAAATACCAGGAACAGTACAGTGTAGTTATTATTTTTAATATTTTTTTGTAACTTTTTTTGGCTGCACCATGTAGTGTACGAGATCTTAGTTCCCTGACCAGGGATCGAACCCATATCCCCTGCATTGGGAGTGTGAGGTCTTAACCACTGGACCCCCAGGGAAGTCCCCAATGTAGGTAATTAATAAAGGGGAATTGCCTTTCTTCTTCATCTTCCATTTTTGATTCACAAAGAATTGATTGTATAAAGGCTACTTCATAAATACTGATTAGCTGTCTCACTCTGTAGAAAGTTATTTGATACCATGATTTACCAAATAGAGAGTTAATCCCAACAGATTTATGAATTTAAAATTATGACTGTAACCTACAAAGAATGGCAGACAGTTTATTCTGTTCCCTTTGCACTCACCATATTAATAATTGAGACACTGTCTCATACATAATTGGGTATAAGACCAATTATTAAAATATGACTGTTCTAGACAATCTGGATTAACTTAGACTCAACTTTACAGTGACTCTTAAAAAACCACAAACTGCTGAGCATGAAGACTAAATTTTCACAGACACCAGGCTTAAATCTGAAACATTTGCTTAAAGAGGAATCAAGTCTTCTATAACTTGGAATCCCCAGTCTCCAGCCAAATACCTGGCAAATAGAAGGGATTAAATAAGAGCCTGCTGAATAAATGAAGTGTCTATAATAGTGCCTGGCACAGGGTAGGTTTTTGGTAAATGTTTGTTGAATCATCCAGCAAAATCATCCATTCATTCAAATTAATGAGAAATTTCAGACCACAGAACAGAAACCATGGCTCGGGTGCATACAAATAATTGAAAGTCTACAATATTTCTACTTTATTTCTCAGAGTGTTGGATAACCATTGCTAATACTGAGTGAGCTACCCAATCAATGTTATCCAACAAGCATACCTACTTGGTGAAGATGGAGAACTCAATTTGGAGGGATCTCATGGCTATGCTGTTTTAAGGCCAATTAACTGGTGCCTGACATCTTCCAGTAAATCTAAATGAAGTGCATCTTTGTGAATTCTAACTTCAAGTAAGTTTAATTGAACTTGAGAGGGAAGATACCATTGAGCGAATAAAATGAAAATGAAATAATTGAATATTTTCCCAGAATTGTATTTGAAATGTGCTTCATCAATAGGTGGTTTGGAACCCAAGATGCTTGTGGTTAATATTTAGAGAAGGAGGAGGAGGATTTAAATGTCAGTTTGTAGCCACTAGGATGGTAAATGCAGCAGCCAACTGTTCAATTACTGGATGTCAGCTCTACTTGGTCTTCAAAAACCTTTTTTTAAGTTGGAAATTAAATAATGTGGTCAAGAGAATTAGGATGAGTTTGGATGATTAAATAACAACAACAAAAAAAAACCTCTCCTTATTCCCCTCACTCTAGCAACACACACAAAAAGAGAGCAGTTCTGTTGATTTGAGACTGTAAATATTTTTATGGGCTAAATCAACTGGTTACACATTAAAATACTGAGTCCTTTATTAAATGGTTATACACTCAAGGCTTTCCATTTCTAGGCACCATGGGAGGTAGATGATTGAACAAGATTCAGTCTGTTGCCTTAAGGAACTTTATGTTCAGTAAGTGAGATGAGACCAGAGAATAAATGTGGATAGAAAAAGTAAATATGATACTTACCGCTAGAGCAACCCTGAGTGCTGAAGAAATGTGAAGTTCTGATTGAAAGCAAAGATCTCCTCTTAGAGGGGATGGTATTTGAGCTTTAAGTATGTACAGGGGGATAAAAAGCTAGGAAGAGTCTTCCAGACTCTGTTTGGAAGATGATGAGATATTAATGGGGCTGATGTGGAAGATTTGTGGAATGAGATCGTGTGAAATAAGGTAGATGTCATTCAGTTATAGATGCTTTGAATGGGTTTGTACTTCATTCATTAGGCAGCCTCCCTTGACCAGATATGGAGGATGAGGATGAATATAAATATAATGCTCAGCATCGCTGGTCATCAGAGAAAGGGAAATCAAAACCACAATGACACACCACCTTAAACCCATGTGGATGACCACTATTGAAAAAAAAAACAGAAATAACAAATGTTGGTGAGGATGTGGAGAAATTGGAACCCTTGGGCTCTGTTCATGGGAATGTAAAATAGTGCAACCACTGTGGAAAATAGCATGGAGGGTCCTAAAAATAATTAAACTAGAATTATTACTGTATGATCCAGCAATGTTACTTCTGGGTATATATACAAAATAATTGAAAGCAGGGTTTGGAAGAGGTATTTGTACACCCATGTTCATAGCATCACTGTTCACAATAGCCAGGAGGTGAGCTAACTGTCTATCACTGGATGAAGAGATAAACAAAATGTGGTCTATACATACAGTGGAATACTATTCAGCCTTAAAAGGGAAGGAAATCCTGTTATATGCTACAATGTGAACATGTGAATACATGAAATAAGCCAGTCACAAACAAAGACAAATTACCATATGTTTAGTTGTTCAGTCGTGTCTGACTTTGCGACCCCATAGACTGCTGCACACCAGGTTTCTCTGTCCTTCTCTATCTCCCAGAGTTTGCTCAGACTCATGTCCATTAAGTCATTGATGCCATCCAACCATCTCATCCTCTGTTGTCGCCTCTCCTGCCCTCACTCTTACTCAGCATCTTTTCTAATGAGTCAGCTCTTTGTATCAGGTAGCCAAAGTATTCGAGCATCAGTGTCAGTCCTTCTAATGAATATTCAGGGTTGATTTCCTTTAGGATTGACTGGTTTGATCTCCTTGTTGTCCAAGGGACTCTCAAGACTCTCCTCCAGCACGGCAGTTGGAAAGCATCAATTCTTCAGTATACCATATGATTCCACTAATCTGAGATATCTAAAGTAGTCAGATTTGTAAAAATGGAAATGCAGAAGTAGAGTGGTGGTGCGAGGGACTGAGGGGAGGAGGAAGTGGGAGCGGTGACTTAATGAGTATAGAGTTTTCAGGTTTTCAAGAAGAAAATGTTCTAGAGGTCTGCTTCACATGAATGTGAATGTGTTTAACACTGTGGAACTGTAGGATGGTAAATTTTATATTTTGTATTTTTTCTTACAATAAAAAGAATACAGAAGTAGCAGTTGCACTGGGGTTGAAAGGGACAGGAAATAGGAAATCATTTTACACTTGATCTTGGCCAAAAGGCCGAAAAGCGATAGGAAATCATTTTAGAGGTGTTTGTCCAAGGCCTCGTGAAAGGTACAAGGGCAGGGAGGGGAAGAAGGGAGAGGAGTGACCAAGGAGGAATTAGCAGGATTTGGCATCTACTGGACACTGGGTTGAAAGAGCAGGAGTCAGAGATTCCCAACCTGTGCTACTAAGAAAATGATGGCACCTTTCCCAGAACTAGTGACTTACACGGATAGATAAAGCATTTGGTTTTGGATTAATTCTAACTGCAGCTTGGGGTTGATTGTGCTGGAGCTGGTCTGTTGACATCGTGCTCTAAGGGCTCCTGAAAGCTTATTTGTGTTTGTTTGCTTTCTGTTTTCTCTCTCACTTTCTTACGTCTTTGACCTTCAGCTCTCCATTGTCCTTGCTTGATGCTTTCCTCTGAACTCTCTGAAACAAGGATGAGTTGCAGATTGTAGCATGTGGACCTCGGATGAAATTTTTCACCGTGTCCTTCAGTGTGAGGTTGAATGTTTTGTTGGAGTTGTTGTGAAAGTGAGGAAGCTGTGAGGCTTCTTTTACTCAAAAGTGCCATTTTTCTCTCTCAAAAACTTTTTCCATCCCTTTCATTAGAGACTGTATTTCCAAGCTGGTTAGATGAACACAATGGCTTTACCTTTTCCTGTGACGTCTCACTCATCTAAGCTGGACGCGGTCTCAGAGGTGTGACCTTCGTTCCTTCCTGTAGACATTGCACAGGGACCAGAGGTTTACAAATGTATTCATTTCAGTGCTTTATAGGGTCACCACCTCCAGATTCCCGGAGTGGTGGCAGTTGCCAATTTGTAATTCCAAATCTATGTGTTTGTGGTCAAGAGAATTCTGTTGAGGATAGGAAAGGAGAGCAATGAAATAGCCTGGGTTTGCCCTGACATGGATCTGTCTACAAAGATAATCACCTCTTGGAGTACTGCAAAGGGTCTTTTTAATACTTGTGGTACCAGGAGGAAAAAGGAACCATTTGGGGATATTTTCAAAGGCCAGAATTTGGGATTATAATGAGATGTAATTTTACAGTCTTTATTGTGTTATGTGTGTCAGAAAGAATTTATATACTGATATTTGTGGGTAGAGGGTCGTGAATGCTGAAGTGAGGTTGAGCTTTGTTTACCAAGTTTTATATATATATATATATATATTTTTTTTTTTTTCAGGCCTTAAAAAGCTCAAATTCCTAGAAAATTCACCTTAGGCTTTGGAGAACAGGTTACCTTCTGAAACAAGAGTTTTAAAGGCGGTATTTTACTAAAAGAAATTGTAAATAACTTTTTTTCTGAAATTGCAAATGTAACACACATTCATTATAGAAATTTTAGAAATGTAGATGGGTGGAAATGGTCCCAGTGCCCACCACTCAGTAGTACTTCCTGTTAGCACTGTGTCATCTGTCTTTCTTGTATTGTGGAGAGTGTGGGTCTATGCTTGCAAATGTATGTGTTTTTAATGTGACCATACTATGTGTTTTAGTTTGCAGTCTGATTTTTTTCTATTAATGTATTATGTACATCTTTCCATATGGCTGAATTTTCTTTTAATATTTTTCAAAAAATGTTACATGTTTATTTTACTGATCCTTCATGATGGACATTTTTAAAATTTATTTTAATTGGAGACTAATTTCTTTACAATATTGTAGTGGTTTTTGCCATATGTTGACATGAGTCAGTCATGGGTGTACATGTGTTCTCCATCCTGAACCCCCCTCCCACCTCCCTCCCCATCCCATCCCTCAGTGTCATCCCAGTGCACCAGCCCTGAGCACCCTGTCTCATGCATCAAACCTGGACTGGAGATCTGTTTCACATATGATAATATACATGTCTGAATGCTATTCTCTCAAATCATCCCACCTTCGCCTTCTCCCACAGAATCCAAAAGACTGTTCCATACATCTGTGTCTCTTTTGCTGTCTTGCATATAGGGTTATCGGTACCATCTTTCTAAATTCCATATATATACATTGGTATACTGTATTGGTGTTTTTCTTTCTGACTTACTTCACTCTGTATAATAGGCTTCAGTTTCATCCACCTCATTAAAACTGATTCAAATGTGTCTTTTTTAATGGCTGACTAATATTCCATTGTGTATATGTACCACAGCTTTCTTATCCATTCGTCTGTTGATGGACATCTAGGTTGCTTCCATGTCCTGGCTGTTATAAACAGTGCTGTGATGAACGTTGGGGTACATGTGTCTCTTTCAATTCTGGTTTCCTTGGTGTGTATGCCCAGCAGTGGGATTGCTGGGTCATATGGCAGTTCTATTTCCAGTTTTTTAAGGAATCTCCACACTGTTCTCCATAGTGACTGTACTAGTTTGCATTCCCACCAACAGTGTAAGTGGGTTCCCTTTTCTCCACACCCTCTCCAGCATTTATTGCATGTAGACTTTTGGATAGCAGCCATTCTGACCTGCGTGAGATGGTACCTCATTGTGGTTTTGATTTGCATTTCTCTTATAATGAGTGATGTTGAGCACCTTTTCATGTGTTTGTTAGCCATCTGTATGTCTTCTTTGGAGAAATGTCTGTTTAGTTCTTTGGCCCATTTTTTTATTGGGTCGTTTATTTTTCTGGAATTGAGCTGCAGGAGTTGTTTGTATATTTTTGAGATTAATTCTTTGTTAGTTGGTTCATTTGCTATTATTTTCTCCCATTCTGAAGGCTATCTTTTCACCTTGCTTATAGTTTCCTTTGCTGTGCAAAAGCTTTTAAGTTTAATTAGGTACCATTTGTTTATTTTTGCTTTTGTTCCCATTACTCTGGGAGGTGGGTCATAGAGGATCCTGCTGTGATATATGTCAGAGAATGTTTTGCCTGTTTTCCTCTGGGAGTTTTATACTTTCTGGTCTTATGTTTAAATCTTTACTCCATTTTGAGTTTATTTTTGTGTATGGTGTTAGAAAGTGTTCTAGTTCCATTTTTTTTCTGCAAGTAGTTGACCAGTTTTCCCAGCACCACTTGTTAAAGAGATGTCTTTACCCATTAGATATTTTTCCTCCTTTGTCAAAGATAAGCTGTCCATAGGTGTGTGGATTTATCTCTGGGCTTTCTATTTTGTTCCTTTGATCTATATTTCTGTCTTTGTGCCAGTACCATACTGTCTTGACGACTGGAGCTTTGTAGGAATTGCATTGAATCTATAGATTGCTGTGGGTAGTATACTCATGTTCACTATATTGATTCTTCTAGTCCATGAACATGGTATATTTCTCCATCTATTTGTGTCCTCTTTGATTTCTTTCATCAGTGTTTTATATTTTTCTATACATAGATCTTTTGTTTCTTTAGGTAGATATATTCCTAAGTATTTTATTCGTTTTGTTGCAATGGTGAATGGAATTGTTTCCTTAATTTCCCTTTCTGTTTTCTCATTGTTAGTGTATAGGAATGCAAGGGATTTCTGTGTGTTAATTTTATATTCAGCAACTATACTATATTCATTGATTAGCTCTAGTAATTTTCTGGTGGAGTCTTTAGGGTTTTCTGTGTAGAGGATCATGTCATCTGCAAACAGTGAGACTTTTACTTCTTCTTTTCCAATCTGCATTTCTTTTATTTTTTTTTTTTATGCTCTGGTTGCTGTGGCTAAAACTTCCAAAACTACGTTGAATAGTAGTGGTGAGAGTGGGCACGCTTGTCTTGTTTCTGACTTTAGGGGAAATGCTTTCAATTTTTCACCATTGAGGATAATGTTTGCTGTGGGTTTGTCATATATAGCTTTTATTATGTTGAGGTATATTCCTTCTATTCCTGCTTTCTGGAGGGTTTTTATCATAAATGGATGTTGAATTTTGTCAAAGGCTTTCTCTGCATCTATTGAGATAATCATATGGTTTTTATCTTTCAATTTGTTAATGTGGTATATTACATTGATTGATTTGCAGATATTAAAGAATCCTTGCCTCTCTGGCAAAAAAATCCACCTGGTCATGATGTATTATCTTTTTAATATGTTGTTGGATTCTGTTTGCTAGGATTTTTGCATCTAAGTTCATCAGCAATATTGACCTGTAGTTTTCTTTTTTTGTGGCATCTTTGTCTGGTTTTGGTATTAGGGTGATGGTGGCCTCATAGAATGAGTTTGGAAGTTTCCCTTCCTCCTCAATTTTCTGGAAGAGTTTGAGTAAGATAGGTGTTAGCTCTTCTCTAAATTTTTGGTAGAATTCAGCTGTGAAGCCATCTGGTCCTGGGCTTTTGCTTGCTGGAAGATTTCTGACTACAGTTTCAGTTTCCATGCTTGTGATGGGTCTGTTAAGATTTTCTATTTCTTTCTGGTTCAGTTTTGGAAAGTTATACTTTTCTAGGAATTTGTCCATTTCTTCCAAGTTGTCCATTTTATTGGCATATAGTTGTTGATAGTAGCCTCTTATGATCCTTTGTATTTCTATGTTGTCTGTTGTGATTTCTCCATTTTCATTTCTAATTTTGTTGATTTGATTCTTCTCCCTTTGTTTCTTGATGAGTCTGGCTAATGGTTTGTCAATTTTATTTATCTTCTCAAAGAACCAGCATTTAGCTTTGTTGATTTTTGCTATGGTCTATTTTGTTTCTTTTGCATTTATTTCTGCCCTAATTTTTAAGATTTCTTTCCTTCTACCAACCCTGGGGTTCTTCATTTCTTCCTTTTCTAGTTGCTTTAGGTGTAGACTTAGGTTATTTATTTGACTTTTTTCTTGTTTCTTAAGGTAAGCCTGTATTGCTATGAACCTTCACCTTAGCACTGCTTTTACAATGTCCCATAGGTTTTGGGTTGTAGTGTGTTCATTTTCATTCATTTCTATGCATATTTCGATTTCTTTTTTTGATTTCTTCTGTGATTTGTTGGTTATTCAGCAGTGTGTTGTTTAGCCTACATATGTTGGAATTTTTAATAGTTTTTTCCCTGTAATTGACATCTAGTCTTACTGCATTGTGGTCAGAAAATATGCTTGGAATGATTTCAATTTTTTGAATTTATCAAGGCTAGATTTATGGCCCAGGATGTGGTCTATCCTGGAGAAGGTTCCGTGTGCACTTGAGAAAAAGGTGAAATTCATTGTTTTCAGGTGAAATGTCCTATAGATATCAATTAGGTCTAACTGTCCCATTGTATCGTTTAAAGTTTGTGTTTCTTTGTTAATTTTCTGTTTAGTTGATCTATCCATAGGTGTGAGTGGGTTATTAAAGTCTCCCACTATTATTGTGTTATTGTTAATTTCCTCTTTCATACTTGTTAGCATTTGCCTTACATATTGCGGTGCGCCTATGTTGGATGCATATATATTTATAACTATTATACCTTCTTCTTGGATTGATCCTTTGATCATTATGTAGTGTCCTTCTTTGTCTCTTTTCACAGCCTTTGTTTTAAAGTCTCTTTTATCTGATATGATATTGCTACTCCTGCTTTCTTTTGGTCTCTGTTTGTGTGAAGTATCTTTTTCCAGCCCTTCACTTTCAGTCTGTATGTGTCCCTTAGTTTGAGGTGGGTCTCTTGTAGACAACATATATAGGGGTCTTGTTTTTGTATCCATTCAGCCAGTCTTTGTCTTTTGGTTGGGGCATTCAACCCATTTACATTTAAGGTAATTATTGATTAGTATCACAGGAAAAGACTCTGATGCTGGGAGGGATTGGGGGCAGGAGGAGAAGGGGACAACAGAGAATGAGATGGATGGATGGCATCACCGACTCAATGGACACGAGTTTGAGTGAACTCCGGGAGTTGGTGATGGACAGGGAGGCCTGGCGTGCTGTGATTCATGGGTTCGCAGAGTCGGACACGACTGAGTGACTGAACTGAACTGAACTGAAAATCTCATTGCCATTTACTTTGTTGTTTTGGGTTTGAGTTTATACACCCTTTCTGTGTTTCCTGTCTAGAGAAGATCCTTTAGCTTTTGTTGAAGAGTTGGTTTGGTGGTGCTGAATTCTCTCAGCTTTTGCTTGTCTGTAAAGCTTTCGATTTCTCCTTCACATTTGAATGAGATCATTGCTGGATACAGTAATCTGGGTTGTAGGTTGTTCTCTTTCATCCCTTTAAGTATGTCCTTCCATTTCCTTCTGGCCTGAAGAGTTTCTATTGAAAGATCAGCTGTTATCCTTATGGGAATCCCCTTGTGTGTTATTTGTTGCTTTTCCCTTGCTGCTTTTAATATTTGTTCTTTGTGTTTGATCTCTGTTGATTTGATTAATATGTGTCTTGGGGTGTTTCACATTGGGTTTATCCTGTTTGGGACTCTCTGGGTTTCTTGGATTTGGGTGACTATTTCCTTCCCCATTTTAGGGAAGTTTTCAACTATTATCTCCTCAAGTGTTTTCTCATGGCCTTTCTTTTTGTCTTCTTCTTCTGGGACTCCTACGATTCGAATGTTGGGGCATTTAACATTGTCCCAGAGGTCTCTGAGGTTGTCCTCATTTCTTTTAATTCTTTTTTTTTACTTTTTCTTCTCTGCTTCATTTCTACCATTCTATCTTCTACCTCACTTATCCTATCTTCTGCCTCCGTTATTCTACTGTTGGTTCCCTCCAGAGTGTTTTTTATCTCATTTATTGAATTATTGATTATTGAGTGACTCTTTTTTATTTCTTCTGGGTCCTGTTAAACATTTCTTGCATCTTCTCAATCCTTGTCTCCAGGCCATTTATCTGTAACTCCATTTTGTTTTCAAGATTTTGGATCATTCTTACTATCATTATTCTGAATTATTTTCAGGTAGACTCCCTATCTCCTCCTCTTTTGTTTGGTTTGGTGGCCGTTTACCCTGTTCATTTACCTGCTGAATATTTCTATGCCTTTTCATCTTGTTTAGATTGCTGTGTCTGGGGTGGCCTTTCTGTATTCTGGCAGTTCGTGGTTCTTCTTTATTGTGGAGGTTCCTCCCTGTGGGTGGGGTTGGATGAGTGACTTGTCAAGGTTTCCTGGTTAGGGAAGCTTGCATCATTGTTCTGGTGGTTGGAGCTGGATTTCTTCTCTCTGAAGTGCAATGAAATGTCCAGTAGTGAGTTTTGAGATGTTTGTAGGTTTGGTGTGACTTTGGGCAGCCTGTATATTGAAGCTCAGGGCTATGTTGCTGCGTTGCCGGAGAATTTGCATGGTATGTCTTGCTCTGAAACTTGTTGGCTCTTGGGTGGTGCTTGGTTTCAGTGTCGGTATGGAGGCTTTTGGATGATCTCTTATTGATTAATGTTCCCGGGAGTCAGGAGTTCTCTGGTGTCCTCAGGTTTTGGGCTTAAGCCTCCTGCCTCTGGTTTTCAGTCTTATTCTTACAGTAGCCTGAAGACTTCTCCATCCAGACAGCACCGATGATAAAACATCTAGGTTAATGGTGAAAAGATTCTCCACAGAGAGGTTCACAGAGTTACAGGGAGAAGAGAAGAGGGAAGAGGGAGATAGAGGTGACCAGGAGGAGAAGAGGGGGAATGAAAAGGGGAGAGAGCAATCTAGCCAGTAATCACTGCCCTGAGTGCTCTCCACAGTCTGGAACCCTCAGAGAGGTTCACGGAATTACATAGAGAAGTGAAGAGGGAGGAAGGAGACAGAGGTGACCAGGAGGAGAGAAGGGGGAGTCAAAAGGAGAGAGACAGATCCAGCCAGTAATCAGTTCCCTAGGTGTCCTCCTCAGCCTGGAACACACACAGAGATTCACAGAGTTGGGTAGAGAAGAGAAGGGGGAGGGAGGAGATAGAGGTGACCTGGAGGAGAGAAAGGAGAGTCAAAGGGGGAGAGAGTAATCAAGCCAGTCAACACACTCCTAAGTAAAAATGGGTACTGAAGACAGGATTCTTCAAGGTACAAAATTGATAACAAATACCAAAAAACAAAGTGTAAAAATCTAGAGTAGAGGTTAGACCCTCAAAAATACAACATGAAAAAAAAGTCACAAAACTTATAAAAAATATATATGAAGTTTGTTTTAAAAATGGGGTCTTTTTTTTTTTTTGTAAGGTAATAGATGGCATCACCGACTTGATGGACACGAGTCTGAGTGAACTCCGGGAGTTGGTGATGGACAGGGAGGCCTGGCGTGCTGTGATTCATGGGGTCGCAAAGAGTCGGAAATGACTGAGCGACTGAACTGAACTGAGTAGGTTATAAAAATGAAAATTAAAGGAGTAATAGAGGACTTAAAAATTAAAAAAACTTTTAAAACTTAAAAAAAACGATAATAGTAAAAATATATCTGGGAATTACTCTGGAGCTGTTGCGGGGCAGTGTGGGGTCAGTTCAGTTTCAGACAGTTCCTTGTTACAGCTAATACTTTTCAAGATCTATAGGCCCTTTCCAGTGTAGTCGGTGCTAACTACACTGTTTTAATCTGTCGCACCTGTCACTTCCAAAATGGTTCCCTCTGTTTATTTTGGCTTCCTCTGTTTGCAAGTCTCTTCAGTGTCTAATTTCTGCCCTGACACAAGGGGGCGAAGGTGGTCACTTATTTAAGCTCACTTGTTCAGTCGTGGTGTGGGGAGGGAGGAACACTGCAAACAAATATCACTGGCGTATGTGGGGAGTGCTCACAGTCTTGGTCACACTGGGTTTGCCCCTGCTCCTGGCACGTGTGCTTTCCCAGTCTACACTGCTCAGGTTCCAGGTTGCTTTGCATGTGAACTGTCTAAAGCGGCCCTGGCTTGCGTGCACTTCCCAGGTCTAAGCTGCTCAGGTTCTGGTTCTTGGGTACTCCCCAAAGGCGCAGGCTCGGTTGGGCCTGTGTTTTGTGCCCTTCCCAGGTCCAAGCAGCTCAGACAACCAGGTGCTTGGTGAGTGCACTCTCCTGAGGTGGTGGGTGCATCTTATCACCTCCCTGGACCCAGCCAGTAGGTTTCCTGGGTGGCAGCGGGTGCGTGTGTCTCTTCTGGAGAGCTGATCTCTGGCTGCGACCCTCCCGGTGGATGTCAACTGTCCAGAATCCCAGGAAGTCTTAGTTAGCAACCAGAAGCCTGATCCCAGTTTGGTAGAGGATGCCATCTCTGGGGCCGAATTTGCCCCTTTTCGGCTCTGGTTGCTGCCCGCCTGCCTCTCTGCCTCTGGCTGGGGATCGGCCGGTCCCCAGTCAGCTAGCTGTCCTCTGGTATTCACACCCCTTTGTTCTGTGAGCAGGCCCAGCAGTGCCTTCAGTTCAGTCTCTCAGTCGTATCCGACTCTTTGAGACCCCATGAATCAGGTTAGGGCTTTTTGCGGAGTAGTTCTCACTCTCTTTTTTTCCCCCTCTCTGGTTACCACACAGTTTAGGTTGCTATCTCAGGTTAGCTCCCTTAGATTGCCATCAGGGCATTCAGGCCTGGTCCTTACCCTAAGCAATGCAGCCCGCTGCTCCCTGTTCAGTCCCTCCCGCCCCCCGCCACCCCCCACCCCCAGCTGGTGGCGGATGCAAGCATCTGGGCTGCTTCTCTGCTGGGAGTTGCCCTTAGGCACATAATCTGTGGGTTTTATTGATTGATTTATTTTTCCCTCCTGGTTATGTTGCCCTCTGAGATTCCAAAACTCCCCACAGACCCGCTGGTGAGAGGGTTTCCTGGTGTTTGGAAACTTTTCTTTAAAGACACCCTTCCTGGGATGGGTCTCTGTCCCTAACTCTTTTGTCTCTCTTTTTATCTTTTATATTTTGTCCTACCTCCTTTCGAAGACAATGGGCTGCCTTTCTGGGTGCCTGATGTTCTCTGCCAACATTCAGAAGTTGTTTTGTGGAATTTGCTCAGCATTCAAATGTTCTTTCAATAAATTTGTGGGGGAGAAAGTGGTCTCTCTGTCCTATTCCTCCACCATCTTAGGACCGCCCCCCATGCTGGACATTTAGATTGCTTCTATTCGGTACTTTGGGTTTACACCTGTTATTCTCTGGCTTAATGATTAATAGCATTTACTTTTTTATCTCAAAAGTGACCAGATTTGGGCAATAAATAGGCTCAGAGGTTAATACGTCTGCCTCCAATGCAGGAGACCCGGGTTCGATCCCTGGGTCAGGAAGATCCCCTGGAGAAGGAAACGGTAACCCACTGCAGTATTCTTGCCTGGAGAATCCCATGGATGGAGAAGGCTGGTTAGGCTATATTCCACGCGGTCGCAAAGAGTCAGACACGACTGAGCGACGGAACGGAACGGAATGACCAACCTAGATAGCATATTAGAAAGAAGAGATATTACTTTGCCAACAAAGGTCCGTCTAGTCAAGGCAATGGTTTTTCCGGTGGTCATGTATGGATGTGAGAGTTGGACTATGAAGAAAGATGATTGCCGAAGAATTGATGCTTTTGAACTGTGGTGCTGGAGAAGACTCTTGAGAGTCCCTTGGACTGCAAGAGATCCAAACAGTCCATCCTAAACGAGATCAATCCTGGGTGTTCATTGAAAGGACTAATGCTGAGGCTGAAACTGCAATACTTTGGCCACCTCATGCGAAGAGTTGACTCACTGGAAAAGTCTCTGATGCTGGGAGCGTTTGGAGGCAGGAGGAGAAGGGGACGACAGAGGATGAGATGGCTGGATGGTTCACTAACTCGATACACATGAGTTTGGGTGAACTCTGGGAGTTGGTGATGGACAGGGAGGCCTGGCAATTCACGGTGTTGCAAAGAATTGGATATGACTGAGTGACTGAACTGAACTGAATCATTAAGAATAAATGTGAAAACAGTCTTAAACTTAATTTTCATGCATTCCATTAATATTTCCTTAGGATACACCTCTTTTTAACAATTAACTAATTTTAATTAGAGGATAATTACTTTACAATATTGTGGTGGTTTCTGCTGTACATTGACATGAATCAGCCATGGGTGCACATGTGTTGGACTACCTGCCTCCCCACCTCATCTCTCTGGGTTGTCCCAGAGCACCGGCTTTGAGTGCCCTGCTTCACAGCATATACCTTTTAATAATAGAATGTCTGACATTGAAACCTATGTGCCAACTTCACTCTAGCAAACAAAAAGAAATTTGTGACTACCAGAATTTTGTGCTAAGAAGTTTCATCACCTTTTTCTCCTCAAATAGTTGGAGTTTCGAAAACCCTGGACACTATTATACATGCAGATGTATAATATACATGGTTTTTTGTATGAATAGAAGTTTCTCGTATCTACTTCTTCAGATAGGTGTTGAAGCCTGTGTATTCCTCTCTTACGGAATAATTAATGTGCTCTTTTAATATTAGTGATCCAAGAGCAAATTTGTTGATTGAATTATATTTATTTAACATATTTTGGGGGCTTCCCAGGCGACTCAGTGGTAAAGAATCTGCCTGCAGTGCCAGAGACACAAGAGAAGTGAATTCAATCCCTGGGTTGGGAAGATCCCCTGGAGGGAGGGCATGGCAACGCACTCTAGTATTCTTACTGGGAAAAATCCCATGGAGAAAGGAGCCTGGCAGTCTGCAGTCCATGGAGTCACAAAGAGTCAGACATGAGTGAAATGACTGAGCACGCATGCGTGTAATTTGGAAAATTTTAATTTTGAAAAGAGTTTAATTTTTGGAAGCAGGTTTTTTCAGCTGTTAAAAATGGTATCTCATCCTCCATCCTCCCCAAGATAGAATGTCTATGTCAGACAGCGTATACTTGTAAGGTATTTGATGCATGTCGACAGATACCCTTCAGAAATGTTATAAGGAGCCTGTAAGTTTGGCTGTGACTAATCTACCCACTAAGTATGTTTCTAAATATGTACTTTCTGTTGACTTTGTTCAAAGTCATTTTGATATTTCACAAGTAGGAAAATAAGCATAGATATCGTAGAGCACGAGCTGTTAGGGAGCTGAGGGAGGAAGGGAGAAAATATAGAAAACTTTGCAGGTACGTGGAGAATAGAGAGGTTATAACGCTACAGCACTTTGGTGATCAACCAACATGGCCCTGATGTCCATCATTGTTATCACAATAATGGTAGCTCCATTTACTGAGGGATGAACACTTTGAATAAAGTCTGTACTTCTTCAAAGCAATTCTGCAAATAGAATTATTTTACTGGAGAGAGAATTGAAGCTCAGAGATCTGATAGTAAGTATACACAGCTGGTGAGCTGCAGAGCTGGAATTTGAACCCAGGTGTGACTACCTCCAAGACCCAGTTTCCTTCCACTTGGCTGTACTTCTTCTTTTGGTTCTTTTATCTCCCTTAAATTCTGGGTTTCCACATTTTTTGCCATCAGACATTAAAGATGGAGGCTGCTGCTGCTGCTGCTGCTAAATCGCTTCAGTCGTGTCCGACTCTGTGCGACCCCATAGACGGCAGCCCACCAGGCTCCACCGTCCCTGGGATTCTCCAGGCAAGAACACTGGAGTGGGTTGCCATTTCCTTCTCCAATGCATAAAAGGAAAAGTGAAAGTGAAGTCGCTCAGTCGTGTCCAACTCTTAGCGACCCCATGGACTGCAGCCTACCAGGCTCCTCCATCCATGGGATTTTCCAGGCAAGAGGACTGGAGTGGGGTGCCATTGCCTTCTCCAAAGATGGAGGCTGCTAAGTCATTTCAGTCGTGTCCGACTCTGTGTGACCCCATAGACGGAGGCCCACCAGGCTCCCCCTTCCCTGGGATTCTCCAGGCAAGAACACTGGAGTGGGTTGCCATTTCCTTCTCCAATGTGTGAAAGTGAAAAGTGAAAGTGAAGTCACTCAGTCGTGTCCGACCCTTAGCGACCCCACGGACTGCAGCCTACCAGGCTCCTCCATCCATGGGATTTTCTAGGCAAGAGTACTGGAGTGGCTTGCCATTGCCTTCTCCGAAGATGGAGGCTAGAGGTAGATAAAGGATGCTCAGGGTCCCAACTCCCTCTGCTGGCAACCTACTGTCTGTAGTCCTTTCTAGGCAAACTTGGGAAACCCACTTTATTCCAAGAGCTACCTGTATTTCCTTGTGGAAGGCCAGCAGACAACAACTTTTTTAATTAATTTTTTAATAGTCCAACAAAGAGGCAGGATCATAGGGAGAGAATGTGTGGAGGTCATTCTTTGGCCCCCTTCATTGAACAGCTCAGTTTTTCACTTGTTAGAGGACAAAGTGAGATTCTCTGTTCCTTTGAGAATCAGAATATTAGAAAATAATGATAGAGCAGACAGAACAGATGTCATCGAGATAAAAAAAATCAGATATGCCCTTGACAATCGCAAGCAAGCCATTTTTAGACTCACACTTAACAACAGGTTGAAGATTTGGAGCAGAGCATCAATTAGGTAGTGGAAATGGATTGATGCAAGGAGTAATATAACATTGACTTATTTCATTGCATTTTGATGGAATATCTCCCATGGAAAATTATCCTTCACTTACAGTCATTATCAAGTTAAATATTGTTTTAAAAAGGAACTACAGAGTTATCATGTGCAGAAAATGGGTGAAATGGGACCCTGAAATGGGGCAAAGTCAAAGGGAGGCAGTAAAATGAAAGTCAGGTTATATTTGAACACAATTCCTATCCAACTGCCTTCACTCCACTGCTCAACTTGAGATAAGAATACAATACTCACAGCAGTGTCCCATCCACAGCTTGCTGTCCCATGCTTTCCTCGTTACCTCATCAGGAAGTGCCCTCACCCTGTAGGTTAAAGCTGGAGTGACAGCTTCCAGGTCAAGGGAGACTGCCTTATTTAACCCCATGAAAATGACACACAGAGCAACAATGCCATGGTGAGGGCAAGTTGGACATCTTTCTATCCTGGATACTGATTTCTTCTCTCAGTATTGTTTTTCTTTAAACAATGGATCTGCATTCATCTCTAGCAGTGTCACAAGTAGGGGTCAGTGCTCACTCCCTTTCCCTGCCCATCTGCCTCTATTTGGCTGGTTTAGTTGCTAGGTCATGTCTGACTTTTTGCAACCCCATGAATTTTAGCCTGCCAGGATCCTCTGTCCATGGGATTTCCCTGGCAGGAATACTGGAGTGGGTTTCCATTTCCTTCTCCAGGGGATCTTCCCGACCCAGGGTTTGAACCTGCAGGTAGTCTCTTGCATTGCAGGCTGATTCTCTACCAACTGAGTCACCAGGGAAGCCCAGCCTGGCAATTCACTAAGTCCAGGTTTTAGTATTTGACCTATGTCCTTTTCTCTCTCTCAGCCTTGTGACTCAATGATTTTTTTTCTTCACTCCTCTTGTCCTAGTAATCACAGGTTTTCATACTCAGTGTGTGTCTGATGCCCATAAATGTTTCATTAACAAGATGTCTCTGGCATGCTTTTCTCTCTGAGATCCAGAATCACAGATCAGTCCTTATTTTCAGAAGTCATTGTTTTTCTTTCATGAAAGAGAGACTGGAGCCCAGACCTAGGGTAGCACAGGTACATAGTGGCCTCTGGGGACAGGCTGGGAGCTCTAGAGACAGCAAGACTTAGTTCTAGAATGGAACAGGATCTTTTATGCCAGGCATTCATTGTTAAAAATATTGATTATTATCTAGTTGGCTGCTTTGCTTCTTAGCTGTGGTGTGCAGGCTCTTTGCTGCAGTGTGCAGGCCTCTCTGCAGTTGCAGTGTACAAGCTTAGTAGTTGTGGAACACAGGCTTAGTTGCCCCACTGCATGTGGAATCTTAGTTCTCTGACCAGGGATTGAAGTCCTGTCCCCTGCATTGGAAGCATGGGGTCTTAACCAGTGAGTCACCAGGGAAGTCCTCATTTCTACATTTTTGATAAGGTGATTATTTTACTAAGTTCCTTATCCAGATCTAAACCAAGCGCACCTCAATTTTTGTTCTCCTACCTTTATTTGAGCTGCAAGGTTTCTTCTGTTGCTTTTTACATACAATATGCCTCCAGCAGATTTGATAAGCTATACTATATATTGTCACATTAATCTATGTATTTTGGTTATCTATTACTATGTAACAGACCACCCTGAAACTCAGGGCCTTAAGACAAGCATAGTTTCTTATTTCTCATGACTCTGTGTCTTGCGTAAGGCTTGGCTGGTGATTTTTCTGTCCCATCATGGTGCCGTTTAGCTGCAGTTAGTGTTCTTGCCTGGAGAATCCCAGGGACGGAGGAGTTTGGTAGGTTGCCATCTATGGGGTCGCACAGAGTCGAACATGACTGACGGGACTTAGCAGCAGCAGCTAGTAGCTGGGTTATCCTAGAGGCCCAAGAAAGCCTTACTCAGGTGTCTGGTGCCTCCATATGCCTTTTCCACATGGCTAACTTGGTCTTCCTCATAGCATGGCAGTCTGGGTATAATTGGGTTTCTTAGAGAATGGCTAGTTTCCAAGAGTACAAAGGTAGAAGTTGTCAACCCTTCTTAAGGCTTATGCGTGAAATTGGCATGGTATCACTTCTACCACATTATATTGATCAAAGCAAGGAAAAGACAAGGCCAGATCTAGATCTGGGTGGGAGAGTCCTGAGGCTGAGGAATCATGGCCATCTTTGGAGACTACTCTATTTATTGATTTATACTTTTTGAAACCTTTGGAAACACCTGTCTTTGGTACCAAACTATTAACATCTTTTGGATGCCAGTGAACCTATATTTATAAGACACCCAGTTGTATTGCCCTGGATTCTTTATTAGTAGTAGTTCACAAGTCAGGTGGAGTCAAAAAAGTTTCCCCAAAATAATGCCAGTTTCTCCTCCTATGCTTTATCTTGTTTTCACATAATTGAACGTTGTACACATGTCCTGGAAAAAAATAAACACTTACAGCATAAGTGCTTAGTGACTGTTCAACTTACAGAGATATCTTCCATATAACCTTTAGCTCTACAAGAACATTCCTGCATGGTGCATGGCAAAATAGTGTAGCAGTTGAAAGTACAGACTCGGGAACCAGATTGCCCGAGTTGGAATATGAACTCTGTTCAAATAGAATCACCTTGAATAAGCTTCTTAAGCTGTTTATGACTCTCTTTCTTTCCTATAATGTAAAAGAAATATAATACAACCATACAGAAGTATTCAGTTCAGTCTCTCAGTCGTATCCAACTCTTTGTGACTCCATGAACTGCAGCACGCCAGGCCTCCCTGTCCATCACCAACTCCTGGAGTTCACCCAAACTCATGTCCATTGAGTCGGTGGTGCCATCCAACCATCTCATCCTCTGTCATCCCCTTCTCCTCCTGCCCTTAATTTTTCCCAGCATTAGTGTCTTTTCCAAATGATTCAGCTCTTTGCATCAGGTGGCCAAAGTATTGGAGTTTCAGCTTCAACAACAGTCCTTCCAATGAACACCCAGGACTAATCTCCTTTAGGATGGACTGGTTGGATGTCCTTGCTGTCCAAAGGACTCTCAAGAGTTTTCTCCAACACGACAGTTCAAAAGCATCAATTCTTCAATGCTCAGCTTTCTTTATAGTCCAATTCTCACATCCATACATGACTACTGGAAAAACCATAGCCTTGACTAGAGGGACCTTTGTTGACAAAGTAATGTCAAGTATTAGTTTGTATATTGACAAAGTATACTTGTATACTTGTATGCTTGAGTATAGAATGGAGCTCTGCTGGGTACCCACCACATCATTATACAGGTCTCCTTCTGTTGCTCAGGCTATGATGGACAGTTCTGGTCCCATGGTTGTATGGCTAATGTCAGTCTTTTGTTCTTACACCAGAACCCAAAAACAGGATGATATATCCCCCCCCCCGAAAAAGATACCTAACCCTCAGTTGTCCCTGTAATTTTCTTATACAGCCCAGGGTTCTTGGCCTTAATAGAAATTGGTAAGGCCAGACAAGAAAGTCAAGCAAGGCTTTATTGGGGCCCTTGCTGCAACAGGGGGAAGTGAAAACAGATAACAGGTTCCCTTGCTCACTTGCTTCCAGAGCAGGGCACGCTGCTTCCTTATATGGAGTGAGGGTAGGGGTGTGTCTAGGTGTGTCCAGGAAGCACGTGGGGTGGCTTAGGTGATGTGCCTACCCCTTTGGTGGTGTTGAGTGCAGGGTGCATGTTCAGAACCATGCTTTTGTTCCCAGCTCTTCAGGAGTGACAGTTGCGTTTTTGGTCTTTTTGTAGCTTGTCCATAATTTGTCTCAGCTGCCCATGAGCACAGTTATTTTTAGTTCCTCATAGTTTCTCTGTATTATATTGCTGAAGGAAATGTTTGTCCAGGTGCAAGCACTGCAGCAAAGAGGCACAGGTTTCAGGTCCCAGCCTGTCCCAGTTTTACTCCAGGACCAGGTTGCCCTTCAGTCTTTGGCCTCTTTCAGCAAAAGATGTCATCAAAGGCTCCAAACTGTCACTGAGAATTCTAGTCCTGCATTCTCTCCCTGGGCATTGGACTCACAAGCCTCAGAAAGGCCTGTGGTCCCTGGAGACCTGCTGCCTAGAACAAGAATTTTATAACTTTCCTGTTGTCATTAGGCGCATAGAGGTGACTGTCAAGTTTTCCCACTGAATATGCTGTCTGAGGAATCCAAATATTAATAGTATATCAGCTGACATTTTGTTAGTTGAAGTACTGGAGCGTAGGAGCTTTTCCTGACCTTGATAGGAATGTCTCCACTCAGCCTCATACACTTAACCCGGAGGAACCGAGTATGTAATGTAGGCCCTGTATCCTGCCTGGGTTAATGGCCCATTTTCATTCCCCTAGGCAGCTCTCTAAAGCTAAAAGTGTACTTTTTAATACAGTTTCCCCTTCACCCATGATCACTGGTGTGTTGCACCAGCTATAGGTGTGTGACCAGCTCCAGAGGCCAGTATTCCAGTGAATAAGCCTCTGGCCAATTGCAGGATGTTAACACCTCCCTGGGGCTGCGTGGTAAAGAGAATTCTGTGTCTTCCTTATCCAGCTGTTTAGCCGACTAGAAACCCTGACAGTAGCTTTCCTGCATAAAAGTAAAAAATATTGGCTAAACCACTTACAAATATTTCAACGCCTTTTGCCTTCTGCACTGGCAGAACTTAGAGACCACAGACTAAATCAAAGTGGGTGTCAGAGAGGTGTTGTGACCCCTTGCAGGCATTTGCTGGATTGGGTGAACTTGCATTGGTTTGTGTAGCCATGGGAGAAAGACAGAAAAGCCCCAAATAGGAAATCCAATTAATATGTTCAAAGTGGAAATCTTATTGAAGGTTCTGACTCCCCCCAACATCCATTTTGTTAGGATCTCAAATCTCTATATCCTCAGAGTAAGGATGAAGTGGGAAAAAGCCCCAGGGAGTGGCAAAGGACATTGGCTGTCTTCATTCCTAATTCTGAATGGAAGGGAAATATTCTCACATAAGAGTGCATACGCCCAAATACCCTCATAAAGCTAATGGCCTGAAATCACACTGTATGGGTGGTTTGAAAAACCTCAGGTGGAAAATTCAGTTTTAAGTTCAAGTCTAGGTTGGTTGTGTCCTAGGGATGCGGCAACAGGAAACAGATCTTCTCTGCAGGAACTTACCTGTAATCCAGGTTTCAAGAAATTCTCCCAGATAATATTCTGGGATGAGGAGGTATGAATTTACACTTTGAAATAAAAAAGATAAAACCACATATGGAAACAAAGCGATGAGAGAGCCTGAAAAGTGACAGATAGCTAAAGCATATCCACAGTGATTTCAGACATTGGCATATAAGACACAGATTATAAAATAATGAGCTTTAAGTAACAAAGTGACACAGAAGATAAGAAAGGAACATGTGATTTTAAATGATCAAGCATATTTGGCAAAGAACCAAATAAATACTTTTGAGGTGAAAGTGATTATAGTCAAAACTTCATTATTGTATTTAGCAGATTTAACAGCCAATTAGGCATAGCTGAAAAGAAGATAAGTCAGCTGAAATAAATTTAGAGAAGTTATCCATAATATAGCCCTGAGAGGCAAAGAAGTGGAAGCTTGGGAAATTAAGAGCCATGGAGAAGAGGGTGAGAACTTCAACAGAATATCAGGAAAAAGGCAATATTGAAAGAGGTAATAGCTGAGATGTTCCCCAAACTGATGAAATTAAACAGATTCAGAAAACTCATTTGACCCAGGTATTAAACCCAAGTCTCCTGCACTGCAGGCAGATTCTTTACCATCTGAGCTACAGGGAAGCCCCTGTTAAATCTCAAGAAGGTCAAATTAAAAAATACCCACCTCAACACCAGTGAAAATGTAACACCAAGGACAAATACAATACGAATATCTCGAGAAAAAAAAAGTGTATACCTTTCTGAAAATTCACCCATTTTTAGTTACTGTTTGCTTTCCATTTTGACCAGCAAGGAAACCGAATGGTCAGAAGATAAATTATTCCCCTCTTATGGATTCCTTGGTGGTGCTGGTTTTGTTGGTCAGTTGTCCAACTCTTTGCGACTGCATGGACTGTAGCCTGCCAGGCTCCTCTGTCCATGGGCTTTTCCAGGCAAGAATATTTCCTTCTCCAGGGGATCTTGCCAACCCAGGGAATGAACCCACATCTCCTGCATTGCACGTGGACTATTATTTAACACTGAGCTACCAGGGCAGCCCCATGAATTTCCTTGACTGTGTGGTTATATTCTTAATTTCCCCAAGGACTTTTAGATGGACATTTTAGAGAGCTCCAGAGACTTCCCTTAGGATTGTCACTGTGGCATTGACTGGTTGAGGGGCACAATTCAATGTGCAGGTGGACAGGAAGGAGAGAGGGTACCCTTTTATTTGATCAATAATCATAAAATAAGAGGGTTATTGCCAAGTGGGTCAAATCTTTCTTCTAATTTTTGTCATCCTTTTCTTGTATATGCGAACTACAGTGCAAGCCATTTTACCATGTTGAGTTCAGTTCAGTCGCTCAGTTGTGTCCGACTCTTTGTGACCCCGTGAACCACAGCATGCCAGGCCTCCCTGTCCATCACCAACTCCGGGAGCCTTCCTAAACCCATGTCCATACCATGTTAGGAGTGCTATTTATTTTGTCAGTGTTTAATATAAATGTAAACTAAATATGTAACTGGAAGCTGAAAAGTTACTTCAGAAGGTAGAAGAAGCAGAGACATAAATCCTTCTGGACACAGGCCCAGAGCTTGGAGGCAGAGGGGTTGCTTTGCTAAGACTCCAAGGGAGAGTCTGTGGTGAGTCAGAGCTGCAAAGGCTTTCCATTCAGCTGAGAAGAGGCAGTCGAACTCATCCTCTCAAAGAAAGGAGAGACATACAGACAAACAGAAGGTTGGAGGAGGAGGAGGCAGCCTATTAATGCATATATATGTTACCGAACCAAACTTGGGCCTGCTCCCCTGTCTGCAGTAAAGCCAGTCTACTGACACCAGGTCATGGTGAAGAAAGTGCAGCATTTATTACATGACACCAAGCAAGGAGAACAGGCAGCTCATGCTCCAAAGACCCGAATTCCCAACTGGCTTTCAGGGAGGAGGATTAAAAGGCCAGTATGAGGGAGGGGGCTGCAGGGTGTGGGAATCAGCTCATACACAATTCTCAGACTGGCTGGCATCAAGGTGAAGTTTCAAGCATCATCAGCCTTCTGGTTTCAACCAGTCTAGGGTCTGTGTTCCTGTGGTCATCAGTTTTCGTCTGGAAGGGATCTGCTTCCTGTAAAAACAGCTTAAGAATATGTGTCAGGCCTTTAGTTATATGTTTCAAGGAACCGTGAATTTGGAGATACTGCTATGTGGTAGATTTTTAGTCTAAATTGTTACCAGTCCCCCAGCCCAGGAGCTATTCTCTTTCTACATCTTCACATTTCCTAATCATTAATGAGTCAGCCTTTTGGGGCTCAAAGGAGGCCTGGAGACTTTTGCTTCAAATTACAGGGACATAGGGCCCTGTATACACTTTCATATACTTTGCTTTACCCTAGCATTGGAGGCAAACAGATGATGCAAAGGAAGGAAGGAAAGAGGATATTATAAGGGAAAACCCACTAGCAATGAGGTATTCTTCATACTACGTGAAATACATGGTATTATTTTAATCCAATACATAGTTTTTAGTCCAAATCCTGCTTCTCCTTGGAAATTGCTTATCATAACCTCTACACTTTGACTGAGGGGGTTTATTTGATATTTAACCTACATTCAATAGGTTTCTATTATATTCCAGGTACTACTCCAGACAGCACTGGGTATAATAGTGAAAAAGATGGACAAAAATCCCTCCCTCACAGAGGAGAACCAGCGCACAGGCCAGTGGCACATAAAGACGGTCAGTGGCTGGTAGGTGCGATGGAGAAGAATGAAGTAGGGAAGAGACATTTGAGTCGGAAAAGGAGGGCTGGGGGGGCTGCTTTAGGATGTTCAGGGAGGCCTCAGAGGCAAGGTGAAAGGATCAAAGGACTGCAAGAGGTGGGGAGCCCCAGTGTCAAAGAAGTAGGTGGGTTTGGTTCATATCAGCCCACATAGCCAGTCCCTCCTTTGCCGAGAGGAAGCTGCCTGATGGTCAGCCTGCAGGTGTGTTGTGCTGGGGACCCCTCAAACATCCATCCCAGAGATAAACTGTGAGGCTGGAGGCTGGAAAGGCTCTGTGGAGGGCCACGGCCATGGAAACCAGGCCTGTGAGCCGAATTCATAATTGGGTGTCAGCTCAAGTGTGAACCACCGCTGCAAGGAACTCAAATTTGCGAACCTTGAACCAGGCTGAGCCCCAAATTAATCTTTTTTCCCCCCGATAAGCTGAGCACTGAACCAAGGATTTTTCAAAACAGCAACACCTTGTGAGCCAGTTTGAACCAGAACCAAGCCTATTCATTTTCTAAAAGTATTGAACTGGAACAATATGGGAATATTAAAGTATCTTTCAAACTAAACCAGAATTGAGCTGATCATTCACAAGTGCCAGCTCAAGATGGAAAAAAAAATCTTCTTGGAGACAATTCTGCTTACATTGAACGTCTGGCTTGAAAGTGTGCCCGCCTCACCACTAAATTATCCTGTCCCATGACTTCTTTTTTAATGGTAATCTTGGGCTTAATTCATATGCTTAACTTTTAATCTGTACACTTTGTTGCCTACATATTCCACATTTTCTTGATGCTGAGAGCCACATTTTGCATTGCCCAGAGATCTTAATACAATTCCTGGCGTGTGATTGATGTATGTAGCAGAGGAGGCGAGGTGGGCTCCTTCAAACCAAGAGTTTGAAGTTTATTTTGCAAGCCAGGGGAAACTGTGGGATGATTTTAAACACAGAGTGGTAGGCTCATATTTGAGTTTTTGGTGGCTCACGTTGTGGGACAGTTGTGTGAAGAAGGGAGCAAAAACAGAGGCGGGGGGTGGGTTAGGATGTGACTGCAGTCGTCTCGGTGAGATGTGATAAACAGCAGTGGTGGGCCCTGAAGCCAGAAACTGTCTGCATTCAAATCATGGCTTTATTTCCTTGCTCTGTGACCTGGGGTAGGTCACGCAACTTCTCTGTGCCTCTGTCCCCTCCCCTATTGGATGTAGAGGCTCATAATGTTGATTCCGTCATGTGCTTGTATACACATTATGTGTATAGTGTGGAGCATTTAGAACAGGGCTTGACAATAGTAAACAATTTTTGTTAGTGGGGGTGGAGAAGTCATTAGTAGGAGATGTATGGATGGTAGAATCAACATGATCGGGTATAGGGAATAGTGAGGAGTTAAGGGTGAGTCTGAGGTTTCTCATTTGGGCAGTTAAGTGGATGGTGGTCACATGCCTGTGGGGAATTGGGGAAAAGAAGGAGGTTGGAAAGGCAAAATTTGAACGTGATGAATGGAGGGTGCCTTTACCTCATAGGTCTAAATATCATCAGAGCACTACGGGATGTAACTAGACACAGACCTGGGAGTCACTTGTGGAGATCTTGGTTGTGTCAGATTTTCTTGGGCAAGGAGGTAAAGAGAAGACAATATTTAAGGGCAGGTTGATATTTAAGAAGTTAATTTAAGAAGAGGAGACTAAAGACTAATACCTAAAGAGGTGGGAGGGAAACCGGGAGCAGATAGAGATCACAGAGGCTCAAGTCAGGGAGGGGTGTGTGTGGTGGTATTCCGAGTGCAGAATGATCAACAGTAACAGATACACCACACACTCCTGATCAAATAAAGACAGAAAATGTTTCTGGTGGCGATATGGCTGCATTGGCCCCATGACCAGTGTGATTTCTCTTAAGGGAAAAGGATGACAGGGGGTTACAGAGGGCCAAGGAACTGCTGGGAGTTGGGGGAGTGGAGAGAGTATGGGTGGGCCCCTGTTTCAAGAATCTTGATCCTGATGAGGTAGGGCAGGATGCAGGTCTCAGGGAGTTGCTTTCCCTGATTCAGTTTTGGGTTCTCTGGCTTCGGCCAGACTAGGGAAGGTTACAGAAATGGTCCAAACCTTTACCTGGCCGATGCCTTGTATCTTTCTAAAGGAGATCTTCTCTAGAGCATCCTATCTCAATAGCCCTCCCAGTTTTTCTGTTGAACCAAGATGGCATAAACATGTTTATTGTCTCTCATTTCTAGTAAAACCCAACGTCCACAAAGGCTGGCATCTTTCCTGTCTGTCCTCTTCTCTTTCCCCCTCACTAAGTGATGCCAGGCATTATGTTGGCATTAACTCCTATTCCTCACTCTATACCTCCATCACACCGGTCCCCAGTGAGGAGACCCAGAGGAGAATGTACCTCAGGCCTGAAGTCCAGGCATGATTTTCCCCGAGCAGTGCTTGTTTCCGTCACCTAGACACTGTTTTGTTTCATAATTCCCTCTGGTGATGGCCCTCTCTTTGGTCACCAGAAAACAAAGTCAAATTTGCATCCCATCTGAGCAGATGATGGAACATTCAAGCACATCCTTTTGTGTGAATTCATTCAGCACATCTCTAGTTTCAGCTTCTTTTTCCTCACTTTACTTTCTATTTCCCTGATTTCCTTCTTTCCTGATACTTTCTCATCCTGAGTGCATTTTTCCATGTTGCCTCAAATACTTTTTGAAACAAAGTGAGTATATACATCAATAATGGAGAAGGGATGGTAACTAGAAGAGGCTGTGCAGGATGAATTTTTGACAGTGAAAAGTGTGATGGGGGAGAGGCTGAGGGTACAGCTAGTGGGAGGGGATATGATCCACAGCTCTAATGAGTTTCCAGGAGGTTTCAGCCTTGGAGACAAGTCCGAAAAACTAAGAAGAGAATGCTCATATACCAAAGCCATGAAGAGGGTGTAACCATGAATGGTTCTGGTGAGGAGGTACAGGGCTATCAGAAAGGAGCGGTCACCATCTGTGGATGGCATATTCTGGAAGACTTCATGGAAGAGTTGGGACAAATTCAGCCTTGAAGAAGAAATAGGATCTATTGATAAATAGTGCAAATAAACCTCATGTTTGTTGAAAGAGTTGAGGATGGCAGGAACCGTTAAGCCAGGTGGCTGGACATCTGAATCAACCCGTGCCAGGAAGAGGGCACCAGCTCAGTGGGGACTGCAGTGGCCTAGAGAGGTCATGACTTCTATTTGTGACCCCTCCCCCCTGGAGGAGGGGTGTCCCTGCCAAGGTCAGAACAGGACAGGACCTCTCTTGCTTGGCTGCTTGACCTGCCTCTCCTGGTCAGGCTTTTTAAATCAGCCTGTGCCTTCCTGCCCATTCCAGTCTGCTTGCCTGGCTGACCTCGGTGTCAGCAGAGAGACCAGGCTGGATTAAAATTCTACTTAAGTTGCACAGAGCACACCATCCTTGCCGACTCATCAGCTAGCAGTAAATGGAACTTCTTGACAAGTTTTAAATTTCCTGCCAGGGAGCAGGTGGTGAGTTCCTCTGGAGAAGCAGTCTTGGAGAAGTTTTATCAGTGTCTGGCTACAGTATGCGTTTTCTCTCTCCTCCTCTCGGCTTGCTCTTCCCTTACCATCCTCACCTCTCCCCTTCCCTCCCGCTTTGTGCCTCTTCCATCCCTACTCACTGAAAATTAATTTAGGGACCAGGCAAGGCTTTCTCTGCACAGCCTGCTGAGTTACTCATTACTGCCTTTAAGATTCAAAGAGCAAACCTCTTTTTCAAGGTTCTTTTAATGAACCATTTCAGCCTCGGACTTTTCAATTTTAGCCTGTGCCAGACAACAGCCGTCGGGAAAGCCTTGGAAACTGGACTCGCTTGCAGAGACTCTTGGCCACTGGGCAGTGGGAGCAATGTAATTATTCCCCATTAGTGTTCTGTGAAGGCACAGATGGCGTCCTGATGCCATTTTGCCTGTCTCTTTCCCTTGCAGTGAAACATTCTGGTTTATGTCACTTCATTTCAGAAAAGAAGGGTTAAAGCCTGGCTCAGCATGCCTACCCATCTCTCCCACTGGACAGGTTCATGTCAGAGTCCAGAGTTGTGAATTTCCTATACGGAGCCCATAATTACTTGTTATTTACCCAGGCATACGAAGATGTGTGTTAGCCTCCAGCAAGAAAATCTGTGTAATCAGAACTCCCTTTGCTGCTGCAGGATACAGGAAGAAAAAAAAAAGAGGAAAGAAAAAATGGGTTACCCTGAAACAAAGGCAGTATCCTGAAAAATAACTCAGTGGTCATTTTATTAGTGATTATCAGCAAAGCAATTAAAACAGAAGGGCAGATGTCATCTAGGGAGTAGACTTTGGATCTTTGCCAGGCTCAGTCATCCCCCCTAACAAACCTTTTTTTGCCTTCTCTCTACTGGTCCCGTCTGTTTGAGATTAGAAGTATTTCTGACATGCTGTGCAAATATATGCAAATTTGATGTGAGTTCTCATCAATTCCACTTTGCCAGGTGTGGCCGGGCCACCGGCCTCCTGGAATCTCTGCAGTATGGTCTGTACTCCGGTGCCAGGAGCCATTAGGAGCCCTGATGAATTGGATTAGGGCGCCCTGACAGCTCCGTGGGGGCCAGAGTCATTCCTGGGCTCCTAGGGTGTGGAATAGCACAAGGGAACATGAGAGACAGGAGGAAACGGGCTGACTTCCACTGGCTTTTAAGACATCTGTTTGGTTTCTGAGTTTTACTTTAATTTTTCTACAGGCACTGTGGAAATTTGCTGTCCCGACAGGAACAATTATTTGATGATGTACTTATTCATGTATCTCTTTCAGAGCTGGTCTTACAAGCCAGTGATCACTGCTGAGATGTTCCAGGGGAACCCATCCTGATATGTGTGGTTGGATGGAGAAAGGCCTGAGTGTGTGTGTGTGTGTACATGTATATATATACACATACCCACACATTCAGAGTGTTATCACAAGATTAACGTCTCATTCACATATAAATTCCAAGTAACCAATATTTGGATCCAGTAAATGGCCATCCTCAGGCAGTTGAACATTTTCCATGGTTTTCTTGAGCTTGTCCTGGGTCTTCTTCCCCTCTTTTCCTCTGAGGTCTGTCTCTTCTCTCAAGAACCCTTGCCTGTTCTCTGTAGGCTGAATGTGAGAGGAAAGGGGCTGTAGTCAGGTGGGGAAGGGAAAAAGGTGGGAAAACCAGGAGGAGAATGTTAAACACTAATGTGACTACTACCACCTTCAAACACAACTCTCCTTTTAAAAAAATTGTTTTTTAATTTTTATACAATGTGTACGTCAAGGTTGTATATTGTCACCCTGCTTATTTAACTTATATGCAGAGTACATCATGAGGAACGCTGGGCTGGAAGAAGCACAAGCTGGAATCAAGATTGCTGGGAGAAATATCAATAACCTCAGATATGCAGATGACACTACCCTTATGGCAGAAAGTGAAGAGGAACTCAAAAGCCTCTTGATGAAAGTGAAAGAGGAGAGTGAAAAAGTTGGCTTGAAGCTCAACATTCAGAAAATGAAGATCATGGCATCTGGTCCCATCACTTCATGGGAAATAGATGGAAAAACAGTGGAAACCGTGTCAGACTTGATTTTTGGGGGCTCCAAAATCACTGCAGATGCTGATTGCAGCCATGAAATTAAAAGATGCTTGCTCCTTGGAAGGAAAGTTATGACCAACCTAGACAGCATATTAAAAAGCAGAGACATTACTTTGCCAACCAAGGTCCGTCTAGTCAAGGCAATGGTTTTTCCCGTGGTCATGTATGGATGTGAGAGTTGGAGTGTGAAGAAAGCTGATTGCCGAAGAATCGATGCTTTTGAACTGTGGTGTTGGAGAAGACTCTTGAGAGTCCCTTATACTGCAAGGAGATCCAACCAGTCCATTCTAAAGAAGATCAATCCTGGATGTTCATTGGAGGGACTGATGCTAAAGCTGAAACTGCAATACTTTGGCCACCTCATGCGACGAGTTGCTGCTGCTAAGTCACTTCAGTTGTGTCCGACTTTATGTGACCCCATAGATGGAAGCCCAGCAGGCTCCCCCGTCCCTGGGATTCTCCAGCCAAGAACACTGGAGTGGGTTGCCATTTCCTTCTCCAATGTGTGAAAGTGAAAAGTGAAAGTGAAGTTGCTCAGTCATGTCTGACTCGTAGCGACCCCATGGACTGCAGCCTACCAGGCTCCTCCGTCCATGGGATTTTCTAGGCAAGAGTACTGGAGTGGCTTGCCATTGCCTTCTCCGCATGCGACGAGTTGACTCACTGGAAAAGACTCTGATGCTGGGAAACGTTGGGGGCGGGAGGAGAAGGGGACGACCGAGAATGAGATGGCTGGATGGCATCACCGACTCTGTGGACATGAGTTTGAGTGAACTCCGGGAGTTGGTGATGGACAGGGAGGCCTGGCGTGCTGTGATTCACGGGGTCGCGGAGAGTCGGACACAACTGAGCGACTGAACTGAACTGAACTGAAAGGTTACTTTTGATTGATAGTTATATAAAAGTTGGCTATAACCCACGTGCTGTACAGTGTATCCTTATAGTTTATATGTAATAGTTTGTACCTCTTATTTCCTATCCTATTTTGTCCCTCTCCACTGGTAACCACTAGTTTGTTCTGTGAGCCCGCTTCTTTTTATTACATTCACTAGTTTGTTGTATTTTTTAGGTCTTACATATAAGCGATATCACACCATATTTCTCTGACTTATTTCACTGAGCATAATGTCCTCTAAGTATCCATCCATGTTGCTGCAGATGGCAAAATTTCATTCATTTTATGACTGAGTAGTGAGTAGTCACACACACACAGAGTATTCCATTATGTGTAATTTTATATATATATTTACACACACGCATATGTAAAATCACTATATACATATATAATCATTATATATTTATAAAATCATTATATATATATATATATAATCACATCTTCTTCATCCACTCATCTGTTGACAGACACTTAGGTTGCTTCCATATCTTGCCTATTGTAAAGCTGCTTTGATCATTGGGGTGCATGTATCTTTGGGAATTAATGTTCTTGTTTTTTTTCAAATACATAGTAGTAAAATTGCTGGATCATATGGTAGCTCTATTTTTAGTTTTTTGGGAAACTTCTGTCAGGGGAGTGTAATATCCTCGGTTCTGTCTTGTCTCAACAAAAATTTGAAGTGATGGATGTTAAAGCCCTCTGTGTGTCACAGCTCTCAGACAGACTATGTTATAGCTCTCGGGTCTTGAACAGACTATGTTATAGCTCTTGGACAGATCAGTGTTATAGCTTTGTGTTACAGCTCAGTTTTATTTAGAAAATAACAGGAAAATACATCCTTGAGATGTGAGGGCATGCCGACCCAAAGATACGAAGAGAAGAGAGAGCCCGGCCCTTTGGCTCCTCTTGTTATATGTTTTTTCCTATCCCCAGGCCTGCCCTATGTAAATTGGGCTAGCCAGGAGTGCTGTTTGTCCCACCTGAGGTCCCCACTCCGGTCCTCGGACCTTCGTTCGTTCTAAGTTCACGGGCTTTTCCCTTTCTTGTCTTTTAGCAACCACCATTCTGAACTCCTGCTTCCTATTCTAACTACCTAACATTTCCATACTGTTTTCCACAGTGGCTGCACCAGCATACATTCCCACCAACAGGGTACGAGGGTTCCCTTTGGTCTACACCCTCGCCAATATTTGTTATTTGTAGACTTTGGTGATGGCCATTCTGACAGGTGACACACAGCTCTTCTTAAATCAGCCCCAGTCACGAGCAGAGGATCCTTTTCTAGAATCTGAATCTTACCTTTCTTGCTCATACATCATTATGCAAACAGTAAAAAGATGAATGTTGGGCTTTTTTAGGATGTTTATGTATTCGTCATAAGTAATTACAGAATCATAATTATTTCCCATTTGGAACAAGGCTCTAACATTCTACTGAGTATGCCACAATCTGGAGTGTATATGAATAAATTCCTATCGCTATTCATACTGAAGCTGCTCAGGTAAGAAGCAATTCAAACAAACTATAACCCCTGCATTTGAAGTGTCTACCCTAATGACCTACTAATGGTGTTTGAGAAACAGACACCTCTTAAGTGTCTGACACAGAAGGGAATGGCTTGAAGGACTTCTTGGTATCCAGGGAATATGTTAATAAAGATTCCTTTAAACCACACTCTGAGGGCTTCCCAGGTGGTTCAGTGGTGAAGAATCCACCTGCAATGCAGGAGTCACAGGAGTCATGGTATCTATCCCTGGGTTGGGAAGATCCGCTGAAGGAGAAAATGGAAACCCACTCCAGTACTTTTGCCTAGGAAATCCTTTGGGCAGAGGAGCCTGGCGGGCTACAGTCCATGGGGTTGCAAGGAGTCAGACATGACTCAGTGACTAAGCAACAAAGCCACTCTCTGTTGAAATACGTAGCTGGTGCATGGATAACAGCCTATATTCTGGGTCCCTGAAATAGACTTCAGCCTGACCTTATCATTGGAGCTGCTTCTCTGAGGCTCACTCTTCAACTGTAGGTGACAATTTTTAACATCAGACTGAAGTGGTCTTTAGCCACAGAGAGTTTAAAACCATGATTTGTTTCCTTTACTGTGGTATCTAAATGTGCATTTCACGTGCTTCCTGATTGGCAGCAAAATTTCCCTTGGTGGAACTTTGGTTTTGGGTTTTCATTACTTGTGAAAGAAAGAGCAAGTCAATCCCAACTGTTGGGCCTCTCGGACCCCTTGGCCTCTCAGACCCTGGACTCTTGAAGCCCAGGGTGGTGACTGCTGGTCTTTCAGGTATTCAAATTCTCCTTGGCCTCAAGAGAGACCAGTTATCTCCACTAGCTGTGAAATGCTCTTCCTGTGGGTGCTCTTAGAAGACCCCATTTCTGCTAATTGACTTGACACAGGTTCCCTTCAGTCTAACTTTGAGATTCTCTCACCCTTCTTTGAGTTTTGGCTCTGATAAGGCCATTTTGTGTGGCATGGTTTTTCTGTGTTTCCAGGCAGAAACCACCACAATATTGTAAAGAAATTACCCTCCAAGTAAAATAAATAAAAAAAGAATTAAACCAATGACTTAAAAGAATTAATTATTTGATGACTCCCTATGACAGTCATTAAGTTCTAGCACAATTTTAAATATATGTGTTTATATATTTATATTGAATTCATTTGTTGAAATGTTTTAAAAAAGTTTTCATGGTATAAAAGGTAAACAATTGCAGTGCTCCAAGGTCCCCAATGCAAACTTTTTGTACACTGCGTAGCCTGTATTTGGAGTGATATCACCTCAAATTACCTCTCCAAATTTGGTGAAATACTGTCCAGATGTTACCATGTGTTATACTGATAAATCAGTATGTAAATAGAAAATTTTATTTATATATAGACCTGAGATATGAACAAGTCACTAAGGAATATATTAGGCAGCAGTCAGCAAAATGTGAAAAAGTGCGGAGCAGACCAGAGCCTTTTTGTATTGGGTAAGACCTTCAAATAGATAGAAGAGGTCTTTCAGTTCAGTTCAGTCGCTCAGTCGTGTCCGACTCTTTGCGAACCCATGAATCACAGCACGCCAGGCCTCCCTGTCCGTCACCAACTCCCGGTGTTCACTCAAACTCATGTCCATCGAGTCGGTGATGCCATCCAGCCATCTCATTCTCTGTTGTCCCCTTCTCCTCCCGCCCCCAATCCTTCCCAGCATCAGAGTCTTTTCCAGTGAGTCAACTCGTCGCATGAGGTGGCCAAAGTATTGGAGTTTCAGCTTTAGCATAAGTCCTTCCAATGAACACCCAGGATTGATCTCCTCTAGAATGGACTGGTTGGATCTCCTTGCAGGCCAAGGGACTCTCAAGAGTCTTGTCCAGCACCACAGTTCAAAAGCATCAATTCTTCAGCGATCAGCTTTCTTCACAGTCCAACTCTCACATCCATACATGACCACGGGAAAAACCATAGCCTTGACTAGACGGACCTTTGTTGGCAAAGTAATGTCTCTGCTTTTTAATATACTATCTAGGTTGGTCATAACTTTCCTTCCAAGGAGTAAGCATCTTTTAATTTGAAGAGGTCTTTAGCAAGAGAAAAATAAGTCCCTGTCATGCTCCCTGGCAGGACGTAGGTCTCAGTGATGATAGATAACATTTATGGGTGCTTCTGGGCTTCCCAAGTGGTGCTAGTGGTAAAGAATATGCCTGCCAATGGAGGAGATGCAAGATATGTGAGTTTGATCCTTGGATTGAAAAGATCCCCTGGAGTAAGAAATGCCACCTCACTTTAGTATTCTTACCTGGAAAATCCCATGGACAAAGGAACCTGGAGGGCTACAGTCAATGGACTGTATTGGAGAGAATAGTAGATGGCACAGCTGGAAAGCCCCAGGGTTAGGGTTTAAACCCCAACAGCCTACAGTGCAGTTCTGATTCTGACTACCTGAAACTAATTAGGTCACATTGCACAGGTTAAGAGCATAGTCTCCCACACGCTTGCTCTCACTTCAGACGCAAGCTACAAGCTTAGAGGGTCCCCTGGCCATCTGTATCTCTGACCAACTGGCTACAAGTTTGGGCATTTTCATGACCCCCTTAGAATCCATAAATTGCAGAGCAGTTCACAAAACTCAAGAAAGCACTCAGGAAAACTTACAATCTATTATAAAGGATACAAATCAAACCAGAGAAAAGAAGAACTACATAGGATGAGGTCCAAGAGGGTCCCTAACACGAGGCTTTTTGTCACCTTCTGGCATAGTTAACCAGGAGGCTCTGATTAACTCTGAGGTCCAGTGGCCTTAGCCTGTGGGAGCTTGAATGCGGCTTTGGCTCCCAGCCAGAGATTGAGGTTGGGTCTCAGTGGCGAGAGCACTGAACCCTAACCGCTAGATGGTGGTCGGTGACAAGCTGGTTCTTCAGCTTTGCAGAAAAGAAATCCCACGAAGATAGAAAGTAGTGAAACAAATGAAGTATTTGTTAAGAAAAAGAGTACAGTACGTGTGGACAGATGCTTGCACAGACTCAGAGGGAGTCCCTGGGTCACACCTTTGTAGGAGTTTGAGTTACCTTTCTGCAGCATTTTCTTCTGGGTTTCCTCTGACCAGTCATTTTGATTTCGCTGGTTCAGAGTCCGTGTTTGGTTTACCTCGGGATCCTTCCACGTGTGTGCATGCACCTCTGAGCCAAGATGGATTCTTCCGAAGAGGCCTGTGGGTAGCTTGGCATCATGTAGCGTCACGCCCCTTTGACCTCCAAGGAGCCTTTCTATGTCTGTGTAGTCAGGGAAGTCTCTTGACCTTGAGAAGGAGAAATATGTGGTCACTTATCTTCTATCTGGGCAGGGCCCAGCCTTCTTCTACAATTGTTCTGCTATTCTCGGCTTGGTGTACCCCAGGGGTCCCATCTACCGTTTGTCTCAGCTCCACTGAGCTTTGGTGTCCAGTGTTTTTGTTGGGGGTTCATTATGTAAACTTGATTAATTGAGTCATTGTCCTCATAGCTTTAATTCAGTCTCTAGCACCTTCCAGACTGATACCACTCAGCTCTAAGTCTCTAATCATGTAGTTGATTTTTCTGACTTGGCCAGCTCCATCCTGAAACTACCTGGGAGCCCACCAGGAGCCATCTTGTTAGCATAAACTCAGGTGTGGTCTGAGGAACCCACCTGGAATAATGAAGACCCTACTGTTGCTCTGGGGAATTCCAAGGGTTTTGAGGCTCTCAGGGGCAAAGGCCAGCCAAGTTCTTTATCATCCAACACAGTCTAACTCCAGAGGCTCATCATACTCTGCTTAAGATTCTCAGGTCTTTTCTCTCCCTGGCCTGTCGATCCAGCCTCCAAACTGCATCTCCTGGCTAAACACTGGCTTTGGCTTCTGAGATCTTTCCTGAGTCAGGGTTAAGTGGGTCAGTAGAAGGATTGCCCTCTGAAAATCAGAGCCTGAATGTTCAGTGTTCTAGCAAGTCACCTAATGAGAAGATGCAAATTTCCCCTGCGAAGACAGGAAGCCACCCATTTGGACAGCAAACCTATCTACACATTTAATGGAATTCAGAAACCACAGGGGTCTTTCCCAGGAACCAAGGTCAGTGTCTTGTTAAGTGTAGTAAAAATATCTATATGCCACTAGGGGTGATGAGTGTGTGTGGGACTCTCACCTCCTATCAGTGGCTGGAATCCAGGAGATGCCCAGTTCACCATTTTATAGACACATATGGTGGTGGAGGAGGATGGGGTCCCAGCAACCTGGGACAGAGAAGTGCTCCCACTGCCAGTCTGTACACCTTGGGCCAGGGGACCCAGAGCTTCTAGGATGCAGGGTTTGGGGTGTATGGATTACACATTAAATTCATAAGCTCCTCACTTTTCCAGGAGAGGGAAGGAGGACAGGGAGGGAGGAGTTTTCCAGAAATGCATGATCTGGCTGTGTGAGGAGGGGCCTGGAATCAGAACTGCTGGCGAGGGTCAGAGATGGGAAGCCAGAAGAAACTGCATCCCCAGTCTTCCCAGATCACCCCATCTTCTCCCAGTGTGATTGGCTGCCCTCTTACCACCCAGCCTCCACCTGACAACCCAGGAGGAGGCTGTTTTGAAGAGTAGGTAATAAGCAATTTAATATATGTTGCTTAGATTTACAACTCCAAAAACCCTAGACTTTCTCTTTTTGATAATACATATTTCTTTATTTTGCTGTGTTGGGTCTTAGCTCCAGCATCAGGATCTCTTGCGTCATGTGGGGTCTTTTGTTGTCACGAGCAGGCTCAGTAGTTGTGGCAAGTAAACTTAGTTGCCCTGAGTCATGTGGGATCTTAGTTCCCCAACCAGGGATCAAAAACAGGTCCCCTGTATTGGAAGGCAGATTCTTAACCACTGGACAACCAGGGAAGTTCCCACCACCCCCAACTTTCTGATTGTTAAAATAATATATGAGCATTAGGGAGAAAGTGGAAAGATGTACAGAGCAGAAAAATTCCTAAATGTTGGCTCTTCTAGAACTCTAGAAGATGCCATGTAAAGCGTAGAGGAAAGAAAGGCTCCCAGGAGACTGCTATGAGCACAAGGGAGGGCCCTCAGGAAGGACAGGAGAGTATTTTCCAAGCAGTAACTTCACATATTAAAAATCTCTGTTCCTCAACTATAATGGAGAGGCCTCGAGGGGGCCATTGGTGTGGATCAAACTAATGGGCTCCCGGTGGAGCAGGTTGGTTGTGCCGTGTATACTTACAGTCCTGACAGGTTCCTTGGATTCTGACATCTTGCAAGTTAGCTGCTGTGGAGGCTTTGACTGTCCTATAGCATCAAATTCTTTTTGTTCTTGGTTTTCTTTTCTTTACTACCACAGCAGATTTGATCAAATGGATAAGGAACGTTGATACTGAAATATGTGAAATGGATGGGGTATAAATATGACAATGACTCTTCCAGTGTGCCTAAGGACGGTTTTATCTGATCATAATTAAGTTCATTTGCTCACAAGGTGTACCCAGTGCATCAGGGTAGCTCCTGAACTCCAAAAAACATTGTTAAAAAGAGAAAATAGGGTGACGATCACACCCCGTTTGACTTTTCATGGGTTATTTGTAGAAATGCTTTAAAGAAATCCCAAAATATCTTATCTCATCATCTAAAAGGGAAATACAAAAAAATTATAAAAATTGGTGAGCTCATTGTTAAGGTATGTGTTGTAAGAATTCCCTTCATCCCATTGTGAAAGCAGAGTTTATTTCAGATGTGGTAATCCTGATCCTGCGTGGGCATGCTCAATCATCTCTAACTGTTTGTGGCCCCATGGACTGTCACCCGCCAGGCTCCTCTGTCCATGGCATTACCTAGGTAAGAATACTGGAATGAGTTGCCATTTCTTCCTCCAGGGGATTGTCCCCATCCAGGGACTGAACACACGTCTCCAGTGTCTCCTGCATTGGCAGGCAGATTCTTTACCACTGAGCAACCTCAGACATGGCAGCATATTTTAATGTATGTTCAGTCCCCAAGCCAAACCTGATTATTAAACATTTTGGGATTTATTGTCAGAAAATCAGATTTTTCTTACATAATTAATCTACAGTAAATTAAACTGTGGGCATCACTTGGTAAATGGAAATAAATATAAATTTGACTACATGTTATGAATATTATTAAATCCAGTTAAAGATATAATTTATAATGCATTCTTTAACACTACACTGATCTGAATGAGATATTTTAAACTTAAAATCAGTTCTGTGTGATTTTCTATACAAAAATGATGAAATGGTTTTTAAAATTCTGGAGATAGTTGGTAAGATTCCGCATCACCGTAAGCAGAATTCACGAGTCACAATAGGAAGTGCTGAAGGAGTGCTCTGATAAGCTTGTTGACCAACCAGAGCAGTGTTATTTATATGTAGGGACTGATGGTGATTAATTTCTAATGCAGTGTTTATGCTAGGGTCAGAGGCCATTTGCAAATAATTGCAAGTAATTATTTAGTGCTTTCTATATGCCAGGGATCATTAACTAATCATTTCTTAGTATTGAAGCTCAACATTCAGAAAACGAAGATCATGGCATCTGGTCCCATCACTTCATGGGAAGTAGATGGGGAAACAGTGGAAACAGTGTCAGACTTTATTTTGGGGGGCTCCAAAATCACTGCAGATGCTGATTGCAGCCAGGAAATTAAAAGACGCTTACTCCTTGGAAGGAAAGTTATGACCAACCTAGATAGCATATTAAAAAGCAGAGACATTACTTTGCCAACAAAGGTCCGTCTAGTCAAGGCTATGGTTTTTCCTGTGGTCATGTATGGATGTGAGAGTTGGACTGTGAAGAAAGCTGATCGCCGAAGAACTGATGCTTTTGAACTGTGGTGCTGGAGAAGACTCTTGAGAGTCCCTTGGACTGCAAGGAGATCCAACCAGTCCATTCTAAAGGAGATCAATCCTGGGTATTCATTGGAAGGACTGATGCTAAAGCTGAAACTGCAATACTTTGGCCACCTCATGCGACGAGTTGACTCACTGGAAAAGAGTCTGATGCTGGAAGGGATTGGGGGTGGGAGGAGAAGGGGACAACAGAGGATGAGATGGCTAGATGGCATCACTGACTTGATGAACATGAGTTTGAGTGAGCTCCGGGAGTTGGTGATGGACAGGGAGGCCTGGCGTGCTGTGATTCATGGGTTCGCAAAGAGTCGGACATGACTGAGCGACTGAACTGAACTGAACTGATGTACCAGGGATCATTAACTAATCATTTCTTAGTATTAGCTGTTTAATCCTCCCAAACACTTTATGAGGCAGGTACCATTACTAATATCATTCCCATTTTAAAGATGAGGAAACTGAGATAGAGCAGTCCAAGCAAACGTGACTCAAACCCAAGCTGTCTGCATCCAGACCATACACTGAAACGCGGCACTATATGCTTACTACAAAGCACAAGATTGACGTCATGATTGAACTCATGATTGACATCTCATGGTGTGTGGTTTATCATTTTTCCTTGTCTTCAGTCTTCAGCCATCACAATTCCAACCCTCTGTCCTGGGCCAGGTGTAAGAAGCTAGTCCTGCGTCAGCCAGGGCACCATCTTTCCTCTCCTGAGGGAATTAAGCTGTAACTTGGCTCGTTGTCTGTTGAGGGCTAAGTGGACAACTCAGGGGTCATTATATATTTGTTCATTCTTCCCTCAATGGTTTGCACAAGTAAACTTTGCAGGAGCTGCTGAGCTGGAGGAAACCTAAACCATACAGGTTAAGGTAAGTACGGAACTCTTTGTTGGGAAAATAGGCCGAGGTTAACTGGGGCTTGCCCTGCATACTCCCGCAGCCCAGCAGTGGAGAAGTTGAAGAGAATGGAAGAGATATTCCAGGGTACCCAAAAGGATGGGGGTGGGGCATGACCCCCTTTTCCTGGCATTCTCTGGTGGCCTCTCAACCCCCTACTCCTTTCCACATGAATGTGTTCTGGCTGCCCTTGGTGGTTATGGTTTGTCTGTGGAACAACCTCAGGCAGAGCAGAGGCTGGGGTCTCCAGCTAAGGAGTCAGGCTGGAATCTCAGCTCTGGTCTTTATCAGCTGTGTGACCTTGGGTAAGTAAGCTGACCTCTAGCCTTTGTGACCTCCAGGGCTAGCAACCGTTTTCACCTAACAGGGTTTCTGTAAAGACTGAGTGAAGTTATGACTATAAAGTGCCTACTAGTGCCTGGCCCAGAGTAACTGCAAAGAGCATCATCATACACGAATGTGCACTGCACTGAAGTGCTTGCTGTCTCTCCATGACACACACACACACACACACACACACACGTATGCATACATGTATGATGCAGGCACATATTTCTCCTTTTTTATTCCTCTGGGTGCCTAGGAAACTTAGACTTGCAAACTGACATTTTCATTATTCATTGCTATGTAACAAACCACCTCCAATCACAATGGCTTAAAGCAACCAGCATTTTGTTCTCTCTCATGATGCTTGGGGTTGACTGGGCTCAGCTGGGCAGTTCCTCTGCTCCATGTGAAGTCAGCTGGGGCTGCACTGATCAGGGGGTCCATTGGGGCTTGTTCTGTCCAAGATGGCTCAGTGACCTGTCTGCACCTGTATGTGGCCTTCATGTGGCTTGTGGCTGGGTTCCAAGAAGCAACATCCCATGAGTGAGAGTTGCTAAAGTCCCAAGTGGAAGCTGCGAGAGTCCTCATGACTCAGTCTCAGAAGTCAGGCAGTTCTTTTTTTTAATTATTTATACGTTTTTGGCTGCTCTAAGTCTTTGCTGGTGTGTGGGCTTTGTCTGGTTGTGATGAGTGGGGGCTGCTCTTCGTTGTGGTGCTCAGGGTTTTCACTGTGGCAGCTGCTGTTGCAGCTCTCGGGCCCTAGGGCCCTCAGGTTTCAGTAATCGTGGTGCGTGGACTTACTTGCTCCCCTGCATGTGGGGTATTCTTGGACCAGAGATGGAACCTGAGTCCCCTGCATTGGCAGGCAGATTCTTAACCACCAGAGAAGTCTCAGAAGTCAGGCGGTTCTGGCTGAAAGTCACTGAGAGCCCTAGATGCAAAGGGACCAGCTCTTTGTACCTCTCCCTTTGGTGGAGGTTTTCTCACTGCATGTCTAGGGAAAGGGACAGAGTGGGTGGATGCAAACATCCCCACATGGAGCTGAATTTGCCTGTATCCCTGTTTGAGGTGTGGCTCCAAGTGTTGGATACCTACCTGGTTTCTTCCCTCTCGCTCTGCCCTCCTCTGCCTCTCACTGGCCCCCAGGCCCCCACAGCATTTGCCTCTGTCTCATAGCACCTCTGTTCAGACTCTAGCAGGCATGGTAATAGGGAATCTTCTCTATACTGAGAAGAGACCAAGATCTCATTAATGTCACTGAAACTTAGACTATCTTTGTTTATTGACCACAACTGGCAGTCAAGATTAATGACTCGACTAGAAAAAACAAAAATCCCATTTTGTTGACAAAGAAACCAAACAAGTTTTTCTTTCTCTTAGAGTTCTTGCTGTAACAATTTTCATACTCCTGCTTTATCACCCATGACTCTTGGTTCCCCTAACCCCACAGGGCTTTATGGCTGCCTCTGGCTACCTGGAAGAGAGTTCTTTCAAAGAAATGCAGAGTGAAAAGTATAGTGCCCTGAAAACATCATCCATAAATAGTAGCTATGATTGTGGTGGTGATTATCCCACATCAAGATCATGCATTCACTTCTTGGTGGCTGGGCCTAGCTGAGGTTACTCTGGGTATTAGCCTGGACCTTTGGCAAGGGGCCAGTGGGAGACTGTGTTCTGCTTGGGTCTTCACTGCATCCCCAAAGCCCCTTTCAGCCTGCTGTTTCTTCTTATTCTCTGATGTCAGCTGGCCACAGTGACTGCCTATGGGCAGTGAATGGGCAAGAGGGAACTGCTAACCCATTCACACTTAACAGAGCTCTTCATTTACTTATTTATTGGCTGGCCATCTCTCTAACTTGAATGTAACCTCCCCAGGGCTAGGACTGTCACTGCTGTATCCCCAGCAGCTAAAACAGTGCCTGGAACATAGTGTACACTCAGTAAACATTTATTGAATATTGGTTGAATTTTGGCTCCCTCCCTGATCGTCACCAGGCGTCTGTCTCATGTGTGCCATTGTTTTTATTTACTGGGGCGAGATCAGTCCACAGGGGCTCGCTCCTGTGTCCACCTTTTGCTCACCAGGCTTTTGCAGGGAGTAAAGTTCTCAGTGTTATTGTCATTGGCTGCCCTTTAGAGGGCTTCTGAGTGAGGGTGTGCTTTGCCGATGTAGAGGTGGGGCCTCAAAGGAAGGGGGCATATTCTCCAGCTAACAAAACATCTCGGCAGATGGCCCTTCTCAGGAATGAGGGCTCTACTCAGACTTTGTTATCAGGAGGATGCCAGCAGTGGTTCAGAATTTGAAATACTGCCTCAGGCTGCTAGAGAAGGCCTTGGGTCTCCAACAGGGAGCAGGAAACTACCTAGAAATGATAGAAGGTGTTTGAGGGGATGGGGGACAGATGACTGACATTTCCTGTTCTGAATATTCCCCTACCAGGAGTACAGAACATAGATCGTCAGTTCTGGGGGCTCATCCAAGCCCAAGTAGACTGGAAGTTCCCCCAATTTTGTAGTTGGCCACTACTCTGGTGACCTTCAAACTGAGGGTTCTCCCATTAGTACCTACAATGACTTCCTGGAAAAAATGAGTGTGAGTGGGGGTGATTTGCTGTCTATCTCACATGTGCTCTGTTCCCCTTTATCCATTGGCTGGTGATGGGCCAATGTGATGTGACCTTCAGCGCTCCATGGGGGACCTTAGTGCAGCATCAGGCCCAGGCACACACGCAGTGAATGTTTATCTAATGAAAGAGTGAATGAGAAAAATTCAAGGGAGGGAGGAAGGAAGGAGAATTACTTCATGGAGATGATGTCAGTGCTACTTTTGAAGTCTCTAATAGCAAAAAATTAAACTCAAATGCCCATCTGTAGGGGCCTAGTTAGTGCACTACATAATGAGATAAATGGATCAACTTAAAAATGCAGATATTCTCTATATACTAGTAAGAAGACATTTCCAAGATATTATAATATAAAAAGCCAAGTCACTTTGGTGTGTATGTAGCAAACTACTTTTGTGAAAACACAAGGATAGAAAAATAAGATGATCTATGTTCATGTGTCATCTAAGGAAAAAAAAAAAACCTTTGAAAGAATGCTTAAGACCTTCCTTAGTAAAAATAGTTAACCTTTTGGGGTAGGAGGAGGCTGGTGTGGGGAAAAGATGAGACAAGAAAGGAAATTTTTTCATTTTATATATATATATATATATATAAAATATATATATATATTTTGCATCACCCTTTCCACAAAATGTCTTTAAGTCCCAGAAGTCAGGGAGCATCCTGGGTTGAATTTCCTTTATCTAGTGCATATGACTGGAGCACTCCCTCAATCATGACAGAATTGATTTCATAATAGAATCCGATCCTTCTCATTCTAGCCAAATCTATCTCATCTGAATTGTTGCCCTCCAGTTATAAAAAAGAGAAAATGGCTTGGCTTGAAATAAATGCTTAGATATTGATACATCTTTTTACTTCGCAATTGGGGTGAATTATGTTATTGATCTCTAAATTTGTGGGCAGTTTTTACCTCAACAAACATTCAGCTTTACCAGTAAATGTTTTTAACTATCAAAAAAGTTGGTAAGTTTCAGGTATAGATACCACTGGCCACAATTTCTGCAAAGAAGGCCAGTCAGAAACTAGCCTGTGTCAATGCCTTTTCTGTCTCTCTCTCCTTTATGTCTCTTTCTTTGAACATGTTCAACATCTTTTATGGGTAAACTACAGATAAAAAAAAAAAACTCAGAGACGTATATGGATATGTCGAAACCATTATTATGTCTACAGGAGCTTTTTTAGGGGGTTATGTTGGCAGAGGAATAGTAAATTATTGCACTATAAATATATTGGTTGCTGCTGCTGCTAAGTCACTTCAGTTGTGTCCGACTCTGTGTGACCCCATAGACGGAAGCCCACCAGGCTCCCCCGTCCCTGGGATTCTCCAGGCAAGAACACTGGAGTGGGTTGCCATTTCCTTCTCCAATGTGTGAAAGTGAAAAGTGAAAGTGAAGTCACTCGGTCATGTCTGACTCGTAGCGACCCCACGGACTGCAGCCTACCAGGCTCCTCCGTCCATGCGATTTTCTAGGCAAGAGTACTGGAGTGGCCTGCCATTGCCTTCTCCAAAACATATTGGTATAAGTGGCTTATAGTCTTAACTTTAATACCAATTGGTAATTTCCTAACTCATTATAACCAGACTTTAGCATATTAAGTCAGCAAAGAATTAATCAATGTCTTCGCTGAGAAAATATGTTACAACCTAGCACATTCTCATCTATTATAATATTCTTGGTCAATAAACATAATTTTTATTGTAATTATGGAGAGCTGGCTTCCCTTCTCATGCAGAGCATGGTAAATGCAGAAGTATGAGATTGTGCAGGATCAAGGTGCCGTCTGTAATAGCACATTCAGCTAGATTTATGTCCCTCTCCAATTAGGAAACAATCAAGCTCAAATTAATTTAGCTCACAGCTACTAATGAGCAACAGCAAAAGCAGCTCACTATAAAAATTGTTATTGAATTTTATTTCCTTCAACTTGATGTACCTTGGTGCCCTGGGAGGAGATGTCAGCTTGAGGTCTGTGGTGAGGGACCTTAAGGTTGTCTCATCTGCTCTGTCCCTGGTTTTGGTGACAGCTCCATCCCCTGGCGGACCAACATCTAATGAGTTGTTAGAGCTCCACCGTGATGGACCTCCTCAGCCAGCTTATCCTTCGTGGCTGCCTTCTGAGTAAATTCTGTGCTCTAGGCCTCTCTGATATAATTCCAGCCACATCTGTAACTTAAAATCTTTCAGGAGCCACGTTTAAAAAAGTGAAATTAATTTTGGAGTATTTTATTTGACTCCATATATGCAAAATATTATTTCAGTGTGTAAAAAATTGTAAAAAGATTAGTGAGCTAGTCACATTCTTTTTTTTTTTGTACTATTTAATAACAGATGTGTATCTCATATGTACAGCATTTCTCAGTTCAGTCGAGTCTCAGTTCAAATGAGCACTGGCCCTGTGTGACTTGTGGCCGCACTGTTGGACAGAACAGGTCTGGGTTAAATTCCTTCTACTGTAATAAGGTCTTAACTTCCCTCTTTAGGGTTTGCAGGTTGTGAGTAGGTGGGCATTGGCTTTGGGGGCTTAGTGGCAATGAAGAACGTGTAAAACCTACAAATGTGAAAAGGCACTACATTTTCATTTCCCCTGTTAGTCTCGCCTGCCATTGGCATATTTACAATTTCTGTGAATTGGCTTACAGCTCCTGCCACCATCCACCTTCCACACTAATAAAGGCAGAATAGATCTTCATAAATAACCCGTTTCCTCATTATCAGAGCTTGGCTTCACCAATTATGGCCTCATAAAAAAGGTTTTTTTCACATTATTATTATTTGTTGCCATGAAAAAATGCACATTTTTGGAAACCTAACTCTAGTGCAATTGCTTTGATATCAAACAGAGCACAAAGCATATTGCCAAATATGTATTTGGGGAATAACGAAACCACTGAGTCTTTTATCTCACTGAAGAAAGCACAGACTGAAATTTAGGAGAATATTTTAATTGTTTAAATACTATAAAAGTTTAATAGGAATTCCAAGGTGTAAGGCAAGGATATCGTTTGTCACTGAACTTGATGACTGCGAACTGGGATGTGGTGTGGTGTAAGCCTGGGGCTCTGGTGTTTCCATCGTGTAGAGACCTTACCCTCTAATGAATTAGGGAGGAGAAGGGCCACCAATGTAGCTGCTCTGATGGACATTTATAGCCATGGCTTAGGCTCCCCGCCAGCACAGGAGGCCCTCTGATGCTGCTCTGACAGGCATCAACCTGGCACAATCTCATCACTGCTGTTTCCACCCTCCTTCCTCTTGAACTGAACAGGTAGCATGTGGAGAGCTCAGGAGTTTAACTTCCACCTTGATGACAGTGGGAGCCATTGACACATTTTTAGCAGGGCCTGGATGGCCAGGCCTGCTGGACTGAGGCTTTTAGTCCCTACCCTCACCTCGTGTGACTATCTGTGCCAGTATCTGGTGGTGGGGGCAGGAGTGCAGAGGAGAAGGCCAGAGACAGGGACTTGCATCAGCTAAAAATCGCATTCCATTACAAGAAAAGCAAGTTGAGAGAACAGTGGCTGAAACAGAATGGGGGGTTCTATTTTTCTCATCCAACAAGAAGCCTGGAAATGGGCCAGAACTGGCGCAGAGTCCACGGTGTTCTTAGCATCTGTCCTCCTCCGCTGTCCTTAGCACAATGAGCCTTGTCCTCCAGTCACAGGATGGCTTTACCTTTCAAGCAGGAATGAAGGGGAAAGGTGAAGTTCAAAGGGCACAGAAAAGTTGCCAAGTTTCTTTCCTGGACGGCCAACCAGTGACCTCTGGTGGCTCCTCCTTGCCTGGGTTGTATCCCATGGGTGTGTCCCATGGGTGTATCCCATGAGTGTATCCCATGTATCCCATGGTTTTATCCCATGGTTGTATTCCATGGATCCCATGGTTGTATCCCATGGGTGTATCCCATGGGTGTGTCCCATGGTTGTGTCCCATGGGTGTATCCCATGGTTGTGTCCCATGGGTGTGTCCCATGGGTGTGTCCCGTGGGTGTGTCCCATGGGTGTGTCCCGTGGGTGTGTCCCATGGTTGTGTCCCGTGGCTGTGTCCCATGGGTGTGTCCCGTGGCTGTATCCCATGGGGTGCGTCCCGTGGGTGTATCCCATGGGTGGTATCCCATGGGTGGTATCCCATGGGTGTATCCCATGGGTGTGTCCCATGGGTGTATCCCATTGCATGGGCATCACCCATTGTAAAGGAGTCAGGAACACCACCACCCCTGCAAATTGGGGTGCTGTTAATAAAGAAGAAATGAATGGACATTTGTGGTAACTGGCCTTAACATTCTGACTTTCCAGCATCTTCCTGAGGTCCATTTTATCTTCCTCTTAGCATTTAACTGCCTCTGGAATTACCTTCTTATGCATTTACTCATTGTTGGCTGTGTCTGCCACTAGAATGCATGATGTGTGAAGAAAGGGGCCTCGTGACACCACAGAGGTGGTCTCCTGCACCTCCTTGCCTCCAGATCAAGAATAAAATCCTAAGCTCAATTCCCCAGCAGTATTCAGAAGCCTCTCCCAAGGGCCAAGGCCTTTCTGACATTTTGCACACAAGTGATGTCACCAAGCTGGTAGCCTCATCACCATCTCTGGGACCTTTATCTTTTCTTTGCTCTTATTAAACAAATTAGCCAGTGTGACACTGGATACCGATTAGCACTTTGTAGAGCAATTATTTTAAAAATTGGCAGAATTCCATTGTTTTGTTCCTTAATTCTTAATTTACATTTTTAATGTGCTGTGTCTTCACTTATATGATGGGATTTCCTCTTTTGTATGTGTCTCTGATGAAAGAAAGGGTGTGTCCCTCCCTCAAGTAATTGTGAACACTGAAGACTTACTTCAATTCTTCAGTCATTTTACAGTTTGAGCTGAGAATATTTATGGCCCTTTCCTCTCCTTTCCTTTGTGCCAAGTTAGTAGTTGTTGGTGTAAATGGGGATCAAAATGTGAAGTGGGATTCCGATACTTCTAGAACCTTCTCTGTGATCTAGCATGCAATAGGAGGGTCTCTGTCCCACTGGAGGCCATCTTTAGCCTTCTGGTCAGCCCTGCACTGTGACGTAAATGATCAACACATATGTCCCCACCTCTCAGAAACTCTGCCCATCCTCCCAGCTCCCATGTTAACCAGTGCTTCTGCAAACATAATTCTTCCTCTATAATGAGATCAGTCATTTAATTGTCCACTGAATGTTCTAGAGGGGAGCAACTTTGCCCTCTCCATCTCCATCTCCCAGGAGCCCACTGAGAGGGTGGTAGACATCCATAAGTGAACCTGAAGAACTGAGTTATAATAAAAGCAACATCCAGGTATACTCTCTGTGTTAGGCATTGTTCTTGTGTATATGTTAGTTGCTTAGTCATGTCTAACTCTTTGCGACCCCATGGACTGTAGTCATTCTTCTTAGTTGCTTTAATATACTAACACACTGACTCTTTACAATTACCCCCTAAAGCAGGTACTGTTACCCTGATCTAATGGATGAAGGACTAAGCCAGAGAGAGATATTGGGTAGCCTATCTGATATCACACCATCAATATCTGGAGAGTAAGACTTGACCCCAGTCAGGTGTCACCAGGACCTGCCCACCTGCACCCTGCACGGTGCTGCCTTCTGCCGTGAATGGAAGCCACCACTTACTTATCTGGCATCAGGGACAGGAAGCAGAGCTTTCCTTTGTCTGATTGAGGGGCCTTCATTTGGGGAAACCAGCCCACTCTGCCTCAATTCCAACAACCACCTAAGAATAGAAATAATAGCAGATAGGTGGGAGATGAATTGATATGGACCTTCCTTAGCACCCGAGGACTGCTTTGGTAAGTGCTAAATCAGAATGTTGGGGAGAAAAACCCCTCACACTTCCTGGAGGCCTGTGTCTGTAACTATGTGCAGCCCTGGGGAAAGGAGATCCAGCCTCCATAAGGGACAGGCCCCTCTGAAGAATATGTGATAAGGTTAGCGGGTAGAGGGTTGGCCTCTGCCACCACATACCCACAGACAAGTCACTCTGTCATTACTGTGCAAGATGCATGTGCCCTTTAGGTGCCTGGAGACAGAGTGGCAGGGTGTTGTCACCAGGAATTTCACAGACCAGAAATTTTTTTAAAAAGAGAAAGGGCTGAAATGAGTTCTTCGCCCATTTATTTTGCAAAGTAAGGAGATTTTAAAAGGGACAGAGGGAAAGAAAAAGACCAACTCTTGCCACCATCATTTGCTAGAAGCATTTTGACTCCCTAAAACATAAATGGACTTGGAGAAAAAGTACATTCAGTTGAATTCAGATGTTTCACATAAAGAAAAACTCACATTGTCCTTGTTCTGTTCAATCCAGTTTGGACCTATTCAAATTCTATCAGCTATCATTGAGGGCCAGTTTTGGGGAACAAGTCAGGTAGGAAAGGGGGTTTCCCCAATGGCTCAGCGGGTAAAGAATCCACCTGCAATGCAGGAGACACAGGAGATGCGATTCAATCCTTGGGTTGAGAGATCCCCTGGAGGAGGAAATGGCAACTCACTCCAGTATCCTTGCCTGAAAAAATCCCTTTGACAGAGGAGCCTACTGGACTATACAGTCCATGAGGTTGCAAAGAGTCTGACACAACTAAGCACATGCATGCACGTGTGCGTGCACACACACACACCAAAGGAGAAGCCCAGTTCTAGCCATGCTACCCACCACTTGTGTGGCCTCAGTCGATTTATCAATATTTAGCACCTTTGACCTTTAGTTTTCCCCTCTGTGAATTGGGGGCAGCTTTCCAGAGGTTTCATGAAACTTCAGTGAGCCCTGTCGAGTACCTATTACCTGGGGGAGGAGTTCAGACCTTGCTCAGAGCTGTTAGAGCCATGATTCTCACAGTGATCCTGACAGGCGGCACTAGCACCCCTGGGAACTTTTGAGAGATTCAGATTGTCGTTCCCACTCTAATCTGCTGCATCAGGAACTGTGGGGGTGAAGCCCATCAAGCTGGATCTGAGTCCGCCCTCCTGGTCATTGTGATGCCAGCTCAACTTGGAGAGCCACCGCTGTAGAGAAGGCCAGGGCAGCTGAGCTCTGGCCTTGCTCCCAAAGCACCTGGGAAGAAGGGAGGGGCCTTGGGTTTTCCTGGGAATTGTGCAGCTCAAGCTGCTTTACCCTTATCCATCCATCCCTCCTGGTCCCTGATGTGTTCACCACGGGTCACCTGCCTGCCTGTCCCTGTTAGATTCTCACGGGTGAGCTCAGGACACTGGTGGCCACCTTCTAGCCCAGCAGTGGGGCATTGCTCTGCAGAGTGGGAGCCCCTCCCGGATCTGGCTGCCTCTGACTTCCATCTGCCCAGAGCTGGGCCAGCTCCATCCTGTGCTCTGTGGTTGGCTAGCACCTCTCAGTGGGCGTGTCTCTCAGCTCCTCCATTGCTTGAAGCACGTGGATGGCTGCCGTGTCGGCACACTCCCTCTGCTCCAGTCTGGTGCCGCTGCATGCTTCTCTCAGAAACTTTGTCCCACGGTACCACTTTAACTGGGTCATGCTCAGTCGGTGGGAAGGCTCAAAATGGCCTCTTCGCCAGGTGCCCACAGAATAATCCCAAGTCTTTAGCTTGGAACACAAGACCTCCACCGTCTAATGACAGTGATCGGGTTACTTTTAAAATAAAGGTTAAAGCTATAGAAAGCACAGAGAATAGTGTAATGTGTACTCAGAAGCACCACATGTTCATATGTGCTCAGTCGCTAGTCATGTCTGACTCTTTGTGGCCCCGTGGAAGGTAGCCTGCCAGGGTCCTCTGTCTATGGAATCTTCCAGGCAAGAATACTGGAGCAGGTTGCCATTTCCTATTCCAGGAGATCTTCCAGGCCCAGGGATCGAACCCGTATCTTCTGTGTCTCCTGCTTTGGCAGGCAGATTCTTTATCACTAGTGCCACCTGGGAAGCACATGTTAATATATCACATTAAAAACTTTTTTTTTTTGGTGAAGAAATTATTTATAGATAAAGCCTCCTTTCCCCTTATTCCTTCAAACCACATTTAGGAATTTGCTTCTGCATCTCACCTTTGTACAGCTTACACTTAAGCCTGACTGGACCTCTGGGAATTCATTGTAGAAGCTGGGTCTCCCCTGCCCACCTTCATTTGTGTATAGGGGACCCTAGCTGGAATGCCTAGTCTTGTCAGCCTCTCATCAGCTGCCCCATCCAGTTCTTGCTAAAACCCTACTTGCCTTTCAAGTACCAGTCCAGTGACACACCTCCTATAAATTCGACATATTTTCCCTCCCTCACTTCTCACACTTCTCCAGCCCTCCCCACTCTCGCCCTTAGCTGAGGATAACTTCTAAATCCCTGTGTTTAAAGCACAGAGTTAATTCAGAGCACACTGTTGAAGGCTCAACTTAGCAATCAACTAAATGTGGCATCTTTGACAGACTCAGTCTCCTCATCTGCAAAATGGGGATTCAGTATAAAATGTTCATTCATTGTCTAAGAGGCAGCCAGTTGGGGAGAGCTGCTGGGGCTTTGTGGAGGAAGAAGGGGTGTGAGGTTAATGCTGCTAAAAAGCAGACATCTAGCATCTCACAGCTTCTGGCTTGGAAATGATCTGTTCAAAGATATGGCCAATGGTCTTGGAGGAAAACTGAGCAAATATAAACCAAACAGGTCTATGATCCAAGATCCCAAAAGTTCTGAAAACGAAATTTACCATAACTTATTTGGCAGTAAAACCTGAGTTAACTTGATATGAGGATATTTATGGTATTTATCAAACTGTGAAAATTCATGCCTTTTGCTGTAGAAATGTGTGTGTGAGAGAGAGAGAGAGATTACAGGATTCTTTCCCAGAACCTGCAGGGGGTGTTTTGTGACTCAGAATAAATGCACTGTATCACTTTTCTAAAATCTGGGCAATTCTGAATTCCTAACCACATCTGGACCCCAGAGTTTTAGCCAGGACTTTTAGACCCTTACAGACCCCAGCAGGGGGCATCCTCCCCCTGTCCCCGCTCCTGTCCCCAGCAAGTTCCCAGTCCTATAGGCTCCCAGGAAAATAGTTTTCTTCCACGTGGGAATCTTTGATGTGTTCATAGGGTCTAGATCAACCTACAGCCAAAGCCCAGAGTGATCCTGTACTCATTGCAGAAGGGTGTGTTTTTGGTATTAGAAACACAGCATAGACTAACAAGAAAGGGGGCTCACACTGCCTGCGGGGTGTTCTTGACCTTATTGGATGGCTGTACCACCCCGTAGGGGTTAATACTCCAGGCTGCTCACCCCACTCAGTACCCAAACACTCTGGGCTTTCTCTCTTGCCTCCCCATACAGTGGTGCATAGGGAGAATGTTCCATTTTCTCAGGGCCCTACTAGGTCCTAAAGTCCTAAACTAATGGTGCTCAGGAATTAATGGGCAGCATAGGCTCTCAGTTTTATTTCTCTAAAGGCCATTTACACTTTAGCAGGGTGTCTTATGCTTCAACCCAGAGGGGTGACTAATTGAGGGCTTTCAGATGACATGTTAGACAATTAGGGAAGGTATTTGGGGCAGAGGAGTTGTTCTGATTACTGAGTGTTGCTTAATGAACTTCCCCCAAACCAAGTAGTAGCTTAAGGCAATAGTTTTATTTTGCTCACAGTTTTGTAGGTCGGGGGAGCGCTTGGCTAAGTTTCCTCTCTGATCTGCATGAACTTAGCTGAGGTGGCTGGAACGTCAGCTTCCATCTTATTCTGTCCATCAAAGTGGTCACCAGGCCTGCTCAGATTCAAGTGGGGAGGAACATACAGCCTCCTTCTGATGGCAAGTGGTGTGAGAAAGCATGGCAGGGGAGGCCCCAGGCCACTTTTGGAAAAATACAGTGGGCACAGGAGGCCTCATGGCAGATCAGATGCCCAAGTGGAGGAATCTGGAATTCCAGTCCCAAGAGTTATGATGGAAGAAACTCGTAGTGCAGGGAAGCCAAAAGAAGATTGTTCCTCTTTACAGATACAGTGGCAGAGGAAAAGGAAGTGTTGTTAGGAAGATCAAGAGGTTCCATGTCCCTACACCTCACCTACATCCAATCCACACCCATCCCCCACGCTTTTCCTCCATCCCTCACACTTCTTTCTTGTACCTCCATCCTCTACCATGTGGAAAATTCCTTTTCCTCTGTAAAATATGCAAGTTAGAATTACTAAGGGCTGGGAAAGCTAATAGCAAGGGCTCCCGGGGAGTTCCTTGTGAGAATAGGAATGCAGCATGAGCCCCAAGGCCTGGAGAACTGAGGAAGCCGGGGAGGGTGGTCAGGTCAGAGAAGGCCCACCATCCCCATGTCACAGGGACCTGGAGGGGTCCTGCTGGCTTGGCTCCTACCCGCTCCTCAGCATATCCTCCTCCGGGCACTGTTCCCACTGGACTTGTGCAGTGGACATCTCCCCCATGGGCAGAAACCTGCAAGGAGCTTTTTGCTTTCAGCATGTGTTAAAACAGCTCTGTCTGGCCACCTGGGCCACGCATCCGTGCAAGTGTTCAATTGAAGGCAGTCTTGCCACCGCCGCTGGGAAGCTGCCAAACGCCAGCTGAGAGCTGCCCGTCCTGGTTGGCCTGTGACTGGGCCCCGCATCCTTTCACTCTAGAGTGTGGTGTGAAATCGAAATCAGGTTGGGGCTGGATTCAGGAAAAGAATCGTAGTAAACTCCAGGTCTCACTTTAACCAGCAGTGCTGCCATGCAGGCAGCCGGCTCCCAGCCCGCCGGCTCCCAGCCTGCCCTATGATTATCTCCTTGGTGGCATCCCTAGGGTGACCACCCAGCTGTGGCTGCCCCGCCTCTCCACGTGTTCTGGACCTCTCCTTTCCCTCTGAACTGCGGTCAACTCAGGAAACACAGGCTTTTTCTTTAAGGAGCCTGACCCTGAATTGAAATAATAGACCTTTAGGAAAATTAAATTCTATCCTATATTTACAGGGCCAAAGAAACATGTTTTGGGTGTTCCATTGTTTTCTCTTATCCACACTGCTATCTTCTTCACCGAACTTCAACATGGTTGAAAAGATAAGGAAAAGGATTCACTTGAGCTAATTGTGCAGACTGAAAACCCACGGACAGGGTAGGGAACAGGAGTGTGGGTAACCCCCAAAGATGGTGAGGCAGCAGTAGGCAGGGTGATTTGGGGTGGGGTATGGGCAGAGGGCTTGAACTTGTCATCACATGGATTGCCACAGCCATCTGTGAAGGAGGCACACTTTGGTTGTTTTTGTTTCATACTCTGGGTTTGGTGTCTTCATCACCAAAACAGATATTAGGAATATCTTCCTTAGAGGGTGGGTTGGGAGATTCAATGTGACAATATGTGCAAAGCACTAAGAACAGTGCCTGGAGCAAAGGAAATCATAAATGTTCACTGTTATTGCTCCTATTTTTTGTCTTTTTAAAATTTATTTTTAATTGGAGGGTACTTTACATTGTTGTGTTGGTTTATGCCATACATCAACATGAATCAGCCATAGATATACACATGTCCCCTCCCTCGTGAATCTCCCTCCCACCTCTGTCCCCATCCCTCTCCTCTGCTGCTGCTGCTAAGTCGCTTCAGTCATGTCTGACTCTGTGAGACCCCATAGACGTCAGCCCACCAGGCTCCCCCGTCCCTGGGATTCTCCAGGCAAGAATACTGGAGTGGGTTGCCATTTCCTTCTCCAATGCATGAAAGTGAAAATTGAAAGTGAAGTTGCTCAGTTGTGTCCAACTTGTAGCGACCCCATGGACTGCAGCCCACCAGGCTCCTCCATCCATGGGATTTTCCAGGCAAGAGTACTGGAGTGGGGTCCCATTGCCGTCTCCCATCCCTCTCCTGTAGGTTGGCCCTATTGCTGCTACTTGATAGAACAAGAAAAGGTGGTACAGTGAAATGAACAAGAGAGGGAACGTGGTAGAAAGGAAAGTTTACTAGCCCAGCTACACAAAGGAATCTTGGGTCCTAATCTCAAATCCACCAGTTAGCTATCATATGACCTTGGCAATTTCTTTAACCAACCTCAGCATCGGTTTCCGCACCCTACCCCGCAAATCAAGTAGACGGCAGATTCTGATCAGCAGGTTTACGGCAAGACCCGGGATTTGGGTTTCTCATAAGTTCCCAGGGGATGCAGATGAGGCTGGTCTAGAACCACACTCTGCATGACCTGGGCCAGTGATGTTCTGTGATGACTAGAGTCACCTAGGACGGAGGACTCACACAGGAGAGAGGGAATGATAGTTTTCTTGGTCCTAGTCTTGAGGATTACCAGAAGCTTTCCCAAGAGATTTCACGTTCATCGAGGCATCCAAGTTGAAGAGCCCATCAGAATCAATAATGGGCATGGAGGATGGTTGATCAGACTCCTTATGTTTTTTCCCCATGAGCATTAAAGAGACATTTGGTTGGGAGTTGGTGAGTGGAGAAAACTAGACCTTGACAGCCACAGTTCTCGAACTTGAGTGAGCATCAGAATCTCCCCAAGGGCTTGTGAAATGCAGATTGCTGGGCCCTAATTTCTAAATCATCAAGCCTGGATTGAGGCCCAAGAATTTGCCTTTATGACAACTTCCCAGAGAATTCTGAGAACCATTGGTTTTATAGCAAAAGGCTCCCCTAGGACACACAGACCAGGAGGAGCTAGCTGTGGTGGGGGTGATAACTGGGCACATGGAGGGGGAGCAGAGAAACTCAGAGAAATATGGTGGGAGGGTCTGCTGGAAGGGGTTTTGTTAAGACTGGACCTGAGACTTGAGACTTGGCCAGCTTGGTTGCAGTGGACATGATGATGAGTACTGACCGCTGAATTATAAGTTGCTTTTCAACCTTTGGATTCCTGCTGCTGCTGCTAAGTCACTTCAGTCGTGTCCGACTCTGTGTGACCCCATAGACGGAAGCCCACCAGGCTCCCCCGTCCCTGGGATTCTCCAGGCAAGAACACTGGAGTGGGTTGCCATTTCCTTCTCCAATGTGTGAAAGTGAAAGTGAAATCGCTCAGTCGTGTCCAACCCTTAGCTACCCCACAGACTGCAGCCCACCAGGCTCCTCCATCCATGGGATTTTCTAGGCAATAGTACTGGAGTACCTAGCACCTAGCAAAGTGGAGACATAGTCATCCCACCTGAAATTGCTTTTCTTCCTTCCCTCCATTCTTTCTGAAGCATACTGCCTTCCAGGAGCCTAGCTATGAAAATGAACTGGTCAGCCCCACCAGGCCTCAATGGACTCTCACATGTTGGGGGTCTGTTGGTAGTTCACAGGGCTCTGGAGCTTAGGCAGAATCTCCATCTTTAGAGGCATTGAGATGGATTGGTTTCCAGGGATACAGCAGCCCCCTGCCCCCTGCCAACTAAGAGGGAGGCATCGTATATAAATATCAAATGAAAGGGATGGAGGCTCTGGATGACATTTTGGCTGACCCTGGATCCTCTGAGAAGAAAAACCACTAGGGCTTGGATTAATGTTAGTTCAATGGAATATTTTCATAAAGTGGTCCTTGGAGCAATAAGATGGTGTGTTTCATATTTTCTGCTGCCTCCGGTAAGCCACGCTGATGGAGGGTCACTGGGGTTGCAGTAGGAGGAATCCCACTAATTGCATTATAAGGGATGTTTGCCCATTAGCTCAGATGGAATTGTCTCCTAACAGAGTCCTTGGCGAGAGTGCTATTGCAAGTGGGGGATGGGAGGAAGGGAATGAAAAAGTAATTCAGATTTAGAAATGGCATTTCCTTGGGCCATGGACAAAAATGAGTTCCATTTGTCCAGCAGGGGGCAGCAGTACACAAACAGTAATTCTGATCATGCAAATCTGGACCTAGGGGTTATCTCTGAAAATAGCTTAGCAGTGAGGATGGCTGAGACTGCTTATAGATGATTTTCAGAGCTGACAAAGCTGGGCCTGTCACACCCATCCTTTCCCCCACAAGCAAACCTTTGATTTTTCTCAGTATGCTGAGAAATCAATAAATGTTTAGGTCTGCTGGGTTTTAATTCTGGAAATTTTCTTTTCATCTTTTGGCTGCTTTGTGTAATTTAGAATTTCTGCAGCCTGACTGAAAATTGTAAGTAAACTAGGATTAAGAAGTCGGCTTTATTAATATAATTAATATAATAGTTAATAGACATTTAAAAATTGCAGTGCAACCCACCTCCTTCTCAGGGTTGAAATTTTATTGGAGCTCTAATTGCTATGTGATATTTGTTTTATTTTTTAAATTTTTATTTAATAAGTGGTACAAAGCACAATGCCAAAAACATTAACAGTTAAAATTTCACCAAATGAAAAAAATACTATAGAATACACAGTTGCAAAAAGCTACATTAAGTTATTTTACAACTGCCTCAAGCTGCAAAAAGAAAAAAAACCCAATGCCATACCTAAGTGATATTTGTTTTAAAGTTGGGGAAATGAGACTGACAAATGCGAGAAAACAAATCTCAAGGAATAGGCAGTTTTTCCTGATTTAGAGATATTAGTTCATCCATTCCTAAAACGAAGAATGTGGTTCTACTATATATTTTTAATATTTTCTCAAATATTTGTCAAGTTTGTAAATAGCTTTAATGATAGATGGCTTTGCCTGCTTTACTGGGCGGGAAAATTCTGCATTCCAGTGTACTTCTCCTTTGGGAAGCTTCTCACATCTTGCAAAATATTTCTCTCCACCACCCTCTGCTGTTACCACCCCACCCCCACCCCCACCTCCAAGGTTAATTTAATCCTGTTGTTCTTAAGTGAAACACCCTAAATCATCCTCCTCCCCTTCCCTGTCTTCTTTCTCTCTGTTTAAACCCTTCAAGGATGTAATAGTCTGGAAAATATTTCAATCATCGTGTCTCCTTTTCAACGGCCAATTCCATTCTGCATGCTCTCTGTGGCTTGTGCTGAAGTGCAGTTTTTCACAGCATTGTTTTTAGTTTAAATAACATGCAGTGCACAATTGCTAAAGGTCTTCTGGAACATTCCACTTGGGGTCTTGCGATTAATATTTTGATGGAACATGAACCCAACTTTCCATAAGAGGAAATGCTATTGGCTCCTAGCCCTAATTGGCTATAAATTTAGCTAAAGGTCCATCTGCCTTGGGAGTTAGACCATCTTCTCTAAGCTCAGAGTAGTGCCCTGGATTAGATGTTTAATGGATAGACTTGGTGAATAAATATGTATTTGTAAGTGCATCATTTAGAAAATTGTCAAGTGAAAGGAATAAGTCTGCTAAGCCAGCAAATGTAAGTTTTGTTTTCCTATGCTATCTTGCTACATGTCAGCTTTTCAATTTAGCAGCTCAGTGACCTTGCATATATTATGTAACCTTGCTGAATCTCAGTTTCCTCCATTGCAAAATAGAGAATGTGAGGACCAGATAGAGATGCAGTATTTAGCAGAACATAGTCGGTCCCCAAGGCCTAGCACTGGCTTTTTGGTTTTGTTGTTCTGGGTGTTGCTACTACTCCTGTCATGATGCAGCTTGATTCCCTTGCCTGGGTGTCTTTCAAAGTCCACACTTGCCTGTACATTCTCATTTCTCAACAAACATGACTCAGAGAAGAGTTCTCTGACCACCCCCCAACCCTGCCACCTGCTCTCAGACTCCTTCAGATCCCGCTGTGAGTCACTGTTGTTGTTACATGTATCATTCTAAGCATTCATCCCGACTACAGTTAGAGAATGGGTTGTACGTATATTTATATGTAAATTATTGGTGATGTGCCAGTCTTAGGTTGGGTGTCAGGTATCTAGGCATTCAGTACAAGTCTTACAAGTTGCATTTATGAGATATTTTTCTATGTACCAAATATATATTCTTTATTTTAGTTATTTTTACTGAAATATAGTTGCTTTACACCATTGTGTTAGTTCAGGTGTACAGCAAGGTGGTTTAGTTAAATACAGAGATATATTTTTCAGATTCTTTTTCATTGTGGGTTATTGCACAATAGTTTGACTATTGTTCCTTGTGCCTTACAGTAGTACCTTGTTGTTTATCTGTTTTATATGTAGTAGTGTGTATCTGTTAATCCCAAACTCCTAATTTATTCTTTTCCTCAGAAAACAATATATTTTAGAAGATAAAAGGAAAAAACACACAGATTTTTGTAATTGTTTTCTGTCTCTATCCTCATTTAGAACATGAGCTTAAAGACGCCAGAGGCTAATTCAGTCTCAGTTCAGTTCAGTTCAGTCGCTCAGGCGGGTCCGACTCTTTGCGACTCCATGAATCACAGCACGCCAGGCCTCCCTGTCCATCACCAACTCCCGGAGTTCACTCAAACTCATGTCCATCGAGTTGGTGATGTCATCCAGCCACCTCATTCTCTGTCGTCCCCATCTCCTCCTACCCCCAATCCCTCCCAGCATCAGAGTCTTTTCCAGTGAGTCAATTCATCGCATGAGGTGGCCAAAGTATTGGAGTTTCAGCTTTAGCATAAGTCCTTCCAATGGACACCCAGGATTGATCTCCTCTAGAATGGACTGGTTGGATCTCCTTGCAGTCCAAGGGACTCTCAAGAGTCTTCTCCAACACCACAGTTCAAAAGCATCAATTCTTCGGCGATCAGCTTTCTTTACAGTCCAACTCTCACATCCATACATGACCACGGGAAAAACCATAGCCTTGACTAGAAGGACCTTGGTTGGCAAAGTAATGTCTCTGCTTTTTAATATGCTATCTAGGCTGGTCATAACTTTCCTTCCAAGGAGTAAGCGTCTTTTAATTTCATGGCTGCAATCAGCATCCGCAGTGATTTTGGAGCCCAAAAAAATAAAGTCTGACACGGTTTCCACTGTTTCCCCATCTATTTCCCAAGAAGTGATGGGACCAGATGCCATGATCTTCGTTTTCTGAATGTTGAGCTTCAAGCCAACCTTTCACTCTCCTCTTTCACTTTCATCAAGAGGGTTTTGAGTTCCTCTTCACTTTCTGCCATAAGGGTGGTGTCATCTGCATATCTGAGGTTATTGATATTTCTCCCGGCAATCTTGATTCCAGCTTGTGCTTCTTCCAGCCCAGCATTCCTCATGATGTACTCTGCATATAAGTTAAATAAGCAGGGTGACAATATACAACCTTGACGTACTCCTTTTCCTATTTGGAACCAGTCTGTTGTTCCATGTCCAGTTCTAACTGTTGCTTCCTGACCTGCATACAGGTTTCTCAAGAGGCAGGTCAGGTGGTCTGGGATTCCCATCTCTTTCAGAATTGTCCACAGTTTGTTGTGATCCACACAGTCAAAGGCCTTGGCATAGTCAATGAAGCACAAATAGATGTTTTTCTGGAACTCTCTTGCTTTTTCCATGATCCAGTGGATGTTGGCAATTTGATCTCTGGTGCCTCTGCCTTTTCTAAAACCTGCTTGAACATCTGGAAGTTCACGATTCACATATTGCTGAAGCCTAGCTTGGAGAATTTTGAGCATGACTTTACTAGCGTGTGAGATGAGTGCAATTGTGCGGTAGTTTGAGCATTCTTTGGCATTGCCTTTCTTTGGGATTGGAATGAAGACTGACCTCTTCCAGTCCTGTGGCCACTGCTGAGTTTTCCAAATTTGCTGGCATATTGAGTGCAGCACTTTCACAGCATCATCTTTCAGGATTTGAAATAGCTCAATTGGAATTCCATCACCTCCACTAGCTTTGATCGTCGTGATGCTCTCTAAGGCCCACTTGACTTCACATTCCAAGATGTCTGGTTCCAGGTGAGTGATCATGCCATCATGATTATCTTCGTTGTGAAGATCTTTTTTGTACAGTTCTTCTGTGTATTCTTGCCACCTCTTCTTAATATCTTCTGCTTCTGTTAGGTCCATACCATTTCTGTCCTTTATCGAGTCCATCTTTGCATGAAATGTTCCCTTGATATCTCTAATTTTCTTGAAAATATCTCTTGTTTTTCCTATTCTGTTGTTTTCCTCTATTTCTTTGCATTGATCGCTGAGGAAGGCTTTCTTATCTCTCCTTGCTATTCTTTGGAACTCTGCATTCAGATGCTTATATCTTTCCTTTCCTCCTTTACTTTTCGCGTCTCTTCTTTTCCCAGCTATTTGTAAGGCCTCCTCAGACAGCCATTTTGCTTTTTTGCATTTCTTTTCCATGGGGATGGTCTTGGTCCCTGTCTCCTGTACAATGTCATGAACCTCCGTCCAGAGTTCATCAGGCACTCTATCTATCAGATCTAGACCCTTAAATCTATTTCTTACTTCCACTGTATAATCAGAAGGGATTTGATTGAGGTCATATCTGAATGGTCTAGTGGTTTTCCCTACTTTCCTCAATCTAAGTCTGAATTTGGCAATAAGGAGTTCATGATCTGAGCCACAGTCAGCTCCTGGTCTTGTTTTTGGTAACTGTATACAGCTTTCCCATCTTTGGCTGCAAAGAATATAATCAATCTGATTTCGGTGTTGACCATCTGGTGATGTCCATGTGTAGAGTATTCTCTTGTGTTGTTGGAAGAGGGTGTTTGCTATGACCAGTGCGTTCTCTTGGCAAAACTCTGTTAGCCTTTGCCCTGCTTCATTTCGTGCTCCAAGGCCAAATTTGCCTGTTACTCCAGGTGTTTCTTGACTTCCTACTTTTGTATTCCAGTCCCCTATAATGAAAAGGACATCTTTTTTGGGTGTTAGTTCTAAAAGGTCTTGTAGGTCTTCATAGAACTGTTCAGCTTCGGCTTCTTCAGCATTACTGGTTGGGGCACAGAATTGGATTACTGTAATATTGAATGGTTTGCCTTGGAAACGAACAGAAATCATTCTGTCGTTTTTAAGATTGCATCCAAGTACTGCATTTCGGACTCTTCTGTTGACCATGATGGCTACTCCATTTCTTCTAAGGGATTCCTGCCCACAGTAGTAGATATAATGGTCATCTGAGTTAAATTCACCCATTCCAGTCCATTTTAGTTCACTGATTCCTAGAATGTTGACGTTCACTCTTGCCATCTCCTGTTTGACCACTTCCAATTTGCCTTGATTCATGGACCTAACATTCCAGGTTCCTATGCAATATTGCTCTTTACAGCATCGGAACTTGCTTCTATCATCAGTCACATCCACAACTGGGTATTTGTTTTGCTTTGGCTCCATCCCTTCATTCTTTCTGGAGTTATTTCCCCACTGATCTCCAGTAGCATACTGAGCACCTACCGACCTAGGGAATTCCTCATTCACTATCCTATCATTTGCCTTTTGATACTGTTCATGGGGTTCTCAAGGCAAGTATACTGAAGTGGTTTGCCATTCCCTTCTCCAGTGGACCACATTCTGTCAGACCTCTCTACCATGACCCAGCCGTCTTGGGTGACCCCACAAGGCATGGTTTAGTTTCATTGAGTTAGACAGGACTGTGGTCCATATGATCAGATCAACTTGTTTTTTGTGATTATGATTTCCATGTGTCTGCCCTCTAATGCCCCCTCCCAATACCTACCCTCTTATTTGGGTTTCACTTACCTTGGTCATGGAGTATCTCTTCACAGCTGCTCCAGCAAAGTGCAGCTGCTGTACCTTACCTTGGACGAGGGGTATCTCCTCAAGGCCGCCCCTCCTGACCTTGAATGTGGAGTAGCTCCTCTCGGCCCTCCTGTGCCCAAGCAGCCACCACCTCTTGGACGTGGGACAGCTCCTCTCGGCCGCCGGCCCTGGCCTTGTGCGTTGGGTAGCTCCTCTCGGCCGCACCTCTTTGCCTGGTCGGTTGCGTCTGCGCCGCCGGGGCCAGGCCTCAGTTATCCCTAAAGTAGCAGTGCCTAGACTCTGATCCTGCCACTAAGTGATTGCCTGATTGGGTGACTGGATCAATGAATGCACTTAATCCTTTATTCTAGTCAGCTGGGTGCCTCACTTTCCCATGAGTGTGTCATGCTCAGCCTTTTCCCTGTATCACTACCATCAGATCAAATGCTCTTTCTAAATCCTATCCATCCTTCAAGTCTCTAAGAAGTTAAAATCGCTTCTTCTCTTTGTAATTGTCATGTCAAGTGTATCTGCACATCCCAGGCTGGACTAGGAGCATCTTGCAGGCAGGAATCAGAGCTTTCCCTCTCAGGGGAGTCTAGACCAACAAACAAAGAAACAGACACACAGAGAGGGTTGCAATATCTACATGAAGCCTGTGAGACAGTAACTTTTTTTTTAAATTATAGTTGCTTTACAAGGCTGTGTTAATTTTTACTCTATAGCAAAGTAATTCGGCTGCATACACACACACATTTCTATATACACCTTTTTATATTCTTCTCCATTATAGGATATTGAATATAGTTCCCTGGGCTATACAGTAGGACTTTGTTGTTTATCCATTCTGTATATAGAAGCTTACATTTGCTAACCCCAACTTCTCACTCCACCCCTCCCCCAACCCTCTCCACCTTGGCAGTCACCAGTTTGGTTTCTTTGGCATGATTCTGTTTCATAGGTTCATTTGTGTCATGCTTTAGTTTCCATGTACAAGTGATATCATGTGGTATTTGTCTCTGATTTACTTAGTATGATCATCTCTAACCCCACCCATATTGCTGCAAATGGCATTATTTCTTTCTTTTTATGGCTGGGTAATATTCCATTGTATATATGTACCATGTCTTCTTTATCCATTCACTTCTCTATGGACATTTAGGTTGTTTCCATGTCTTGACTACTGTGAATAGTGTTGCTATGAGCATAGAGGTGCCTGTATCTTTTGAAATATAGTTTTATCTGGATATATACCCAGGAGTGGGATTGCTGGATCATATGACAATTCTAGTTTTTTGAGAAACCTCCATACTATTTTCCATAGTGGCTGTATCAATTTATATTACCACAAACAGTGTAGGAGGATTCCCTTTTCTTTACAAACTCTCCAGCATTTGTGATTTGTAGACTTTTTAAATGATGATCATTCTGACCAGAGTGAGATGATAACCTAATTGTACTTTTAACTTGCATCTCTCTAATAATTAGTGATGTTGACCATCTTTTCATGTGCCTGTTGGTCATCTGTATGTCTTTTTTGGAGACATGTATATTTAGGTTTTCTTCCCATTTTTTGATTGGGTTTTTTGTTGTTGAGTTGTGTGAGCTGTTTGTATATTTTAGAAACTAAGCCCATGTCAGTCACATCGTTTGTAGATATTTTCTACCAGTCTGTAAGTTGTCTTTTCATTTTGTTGATGGTTTCCTTTGCTGTACAAAAGTGTGTAAGTTTGATTGGGTCCCATTTGTTTAATTTTGCTTTATTTCTACTTTCTTGGGAGACTGACCTAAAAAAAATTAGTACAGTTTATGTCAGAGAACGGTTTGCCTATGTTCCCTTCTAGGAGTTTTATGGTATCATGTCTTATAGTTAAGGCTTTAAGCAATTTTGAATTTATTTTTGTGTATGATGTGAGGGTGTGTCCTAACTTCATTGGTTTACATGTGGCTGTCCAACTTTCCCAGCATCATTTGCTAAAGAGACTGTCTTTTTTTTTCTCCATTGTATATTCTTGGCTTCTTTGTCAAAGATTAATTGACTGTAGGTGTGTGGGTTTATTTCTGGGCTCTTTATTCTATTCCATTGATTCATATGTCTGTTTTTGTACTAGTACCATGCTGTTTTGATTACTGTAGCTTTGTAGTATCAGACAGTGACATCTTTGATTCAGGGCAAGGTCTTCATCTTCGCCCAGAGCATGTCCCACATGGAACCTGCAGAGGTTAGACTTTCAGTGGAGGTTTCTTCTGTTGATTAGGGCTGTGTGTCTACCAAGCTTTGCTCTCCCATACATATAGAAAGAGGTTTTCTTAAGCGTTCCAGTGTCTATGGTACTATTTAACATGACTAAAAAGCTACAAAACCAAATCCCCACCTGGAGACTTCATCTCACTCTAATTGGAAGGAAAGCTATGACCAACCTAGATAGCATATTAAAAAGCAGAGACATTACTTTGCCAACCAAGGTCCGTCTAGTCAAGGCTATGGTTTTTCCAGTGGTCATATATGGACGTAGAGTTGGACTGTGAAGACAGCTGATCGCCGAAGAATTGATGCTTTTGAACTGTGGTGCTGGAGAAGACTCTTGAGAGTCCCTTGAACTGCAAGGAGATCCAACCAGTCCATTCTAAAGGAGATCAATCCTGGGTGTTCATTGGAAGGACTGATGCTAAAGCTGAAACTCCAATACTTTGGCCACCTCATGCAAAGAGTTGACTCACTGGAAAAGACTCTGATGCTGGGAGGGATTGGGAGCAGGAGGAGAAGGGGATGACGGAGAATGAGATGGCTGGATAGCATCACCGACTCAGTGGACATGAGTTTGAGTGAACTCCAGGAGTTGGTGATGGACAGGGAGGCCTGGCGTGCTGTGATTCATGGGGTCGCAAAGAGTCGGACACGACTGAGCGACTGAACTGAACTGAACTGAATGGCAGACAGCTTCTTTGATTAAGAGCTTCACAATGACTTTCTAAGGTACTTGCCCTGAGAATCTCATTAACAAATGGCCCAGAACATGACTTCATTTTAGTTAACTCACCTTGATGCCAAGAGATCAGGCTGTGTCTTTTTGTGATGCTCACAAACAACCTGTTTAACAGTCCATTTTACATTTTTAAGGAGGAATTAGGTCAAGATGAACTGCCAGAGTGTCTGGAAATCAGCCTTCCCCTGTTTCTGCAACTAGGATATTTTCTCCACTGCCATCTCCTGGCTTCACCAGGAGCTGGTGGGGTTACTAACAGAGTCTCTGAAGTTTTTCCTGGAATATTTCTCCACACACCAAATGTAATTTTGCTGATTCAACACTCAATCTTATTGCCATAGATTGATGGCTTCCTTCTATCTCCAGTCTTGATGAGGACTTCAGTTGTTTTCTGGCATACTAGCTTTACGCTGTCTAGTTTACAGACTCATTGGCTAGGAGGGATAAAAGCCCTTTGGAATTTTCACACTCTGTTTTGTGTTACCCATTCATTCTGTCACACTCTCACTCATCAGTGAGTCTGGTCCTTTGTTCTGTTTGCTCTCAGTATCACTTTTAAAACCTTCTTTTGTTGTCTTCTTTATTTCTCAAAAACCTCAATGAATTTGCAATCTTTCTCTGGATGCAATGATTCCTACATGACCTTGACATATTTTTAAAAAACTCATCCTGACTTGTGTGTCTCTCTGTCTATCCTTTGATTTTGCCCTTTAAACCCCTGAACTGAAAGGAGAGGCCTCTGCAGAGCGTTGTTTCTTCCTTCAGAGGTTTCCCCTCTCCCGCCTTTTCTTCCTTCCTGACTCAGGAGTAGCTGTGTGGCCAGAATTGTATTTTATAAGCAGGAAATTCTAATTACCGCACAGCAGCAGCTGGAGAAACCATCCTCCTGATCTCCAGAAGCAGCTGCTAAGAGGGTGATGATTGTGTAAGCAAACATGATATTAATATTCTCTCCAGGTGGGCTCGTGAGGGCAACAGAACAAATGAGGATGATCCTGTTTCCCCTGAAGGAGAAATATAGAAGGTGGCGTTCAAGAGCAGAGAAGCGGAGCATGGAGGCAATAGCAGGTGCATGCCATGCTTTCGCTCTGAGCATCAGTTTCTCCTCATGGCCATGGATGGCAGGGGTGTTCCCACTGGACTTCCCTGCCAGCCTTCTTGAGGGCTGCTTGTAGCTGCTGGCAATGGCCAGTCACTGTTCCCAGGAAGTGGAGTCAGGGAGGTTACTCAGATCTCCATTTGCAAGAGTCTCACCTGTTGCTCAGTGGGACTGTCAGAAGCATGTGGATTTGAATTCTATTATCAAAGTGATGCCTTGAGGTCTCCAAACTTCATTCAGATCCTTTCTCGCATACTAGAGGTACCTTCTTCTCTTCTTCATTTTTCTCTCCTAGGTTCTATGTATTCTATTTTTAATTCCCATCAGGTCAAATACTTCTCTGGGCTTAGTTATAGCCAGGATGAGGGTTACTCAGAGTTGTAAACCTGCCTGATCCCAAGACCCATGGCTCCCAATATGAGAATCCTCCTCCTGTTCCCCATCTCAGGCACTTTTTTTTTGTCCCTACCTTTATTCCTACCCTTGTCTTCCCAGACCAAGATATCTGTTTTCAGCAGAAAGGTGTTCCTTCATTTCTGTATCAAGAACCACATCCATGGATGCATAGTTTTGTATTTTTACTTCTTTATTGAACATAAAATATGTCAAGTAAGGAGGCAAGGTGAAAATAAATGTCACAAAATGTTAGAAAATTCCCATTTTCGATCCCTGGTGAGATAATTGGTGGATGAGTTGATCATCAGTGGATGAAACCATTAGAGGCTGATGGATATCTTTACATGGTACCTGTATTATATTTGATTACATTTGGTGATTATGTCTCTGAGGTCTTATGCCTTTATTGTTGCCGTGACATGTAGAATGTCTTACATTCTGAATTTGTCAGCATGCCTTTTTGTGGTGTCATCTTTTTTGTTCCTCCGTTCCCTGTATTTCTAGTCAGTGCAGCTTGATTAAATTCAGGGCATTCTGATTAAATTCAGAACGCCAGCTTTCCCCACACAAGCAGAGACTATTGAGGGAGAAAGAGCATGTAGGAAAGTGGAACGAACAGAGAGAAGAGGGCTGGGGGAAGTGGGGTTAAAAAAATCTGCAGCCATAGCCTGAACTATCGCAACTCACCATATACAGGCTTCCATTGGGGGCAGGGTGGCTGCCCTGAAACCCCACCCCCGCCTCAGGGCTTTGTTGTTGTTCAGTCTCTGAATCTTGTCTGATTCTTTGCAACCCCACGGACTGCAGCACATCAGGCTTCCCTGTCCTTCACTCTCTCCCGGAATTTGTGCAAACTCATGTCCAGTTGAGTCAGTGATGCTATTCAAACATCTCATTCTCTTCTGCCCTATTCTCCTTTTGCCTTCTATCTTTCCCAGCATCAGAGTCTTTTCCAATGAGTCAGCTCTTCACATCAGGTGGCCAAAGTATTGGAGCTTCAGCACCAGTCCTTCTAATGAATATTCAGAGTTGATTTCCTTTACGGTTGACTGGTTAGATCTCCTTGCTATGCAAGGGACTCTGAAGAATCTTCTCCTGCACCACAGTTCAAAAGCATCAGTTCTTTGGCTCTCAGTCTTCTTTATGGTTCAACTCTCACATCCATACATGACTACTGCAAAAACCATAGCTTTGACTAGACGAGGACTTTGGTTGGCAAAGTGATGTCTTTGCTTTTTAATGTGCTCCCTGGGTTTGTCATAACTTTCCTTCTAAGTAGCAAGCATCTTTTAATTTCATGGCTCCAGTCACTAGCCGTGGTGATTTTGGATTCCAAGAAAATAAAGTCTGTCTCTGCTTCCACTTTTCCCCCTTGTGTTAGGACTGGATGCCATGATCTTAGTTTTTTGATTGTTGAGTTTTAAGCCAGTTTTTTCACTTTCCTCTTTCACCTTCATCCAGAGGCTCTAGTTCCTCTTCACTTTCTGCCTCAGGGCTTAGGGTGCCATGGCATGCTTCTGTGATACCTTTTAACCCTTTAGGACAGTATACAGTGTGTGCATCTATTTGCACTTGACTGTAGGCTCCTAAGATCAGCAGTTGCCCTTTTGGTTTCTTATTCCACAGCCTTCCAACTCTACCTGTAACAGTTCCTGCATCTCTGTACTGCTGCTTTGTCAGGCCTCGTGCATGTAGATGGATCTGTGTGAGTTGGTGAGAGAGATAGAAAGACTTCTGGGTATCCTCCTGAAAGCCCACCAAATTATTCAGCCCAGTTGCCTCATTCAGAATTCACCACACAGCACACAACAAGCTAAATCATGGAATAATAACACTGCAGCCTGGCCATTAGTGAATATGAAAGCAACACATCACGGTGAAGGACCGAGAAAGGCATCCACTGAAGAGAGTTTAGTCTTACCTTGGTGAAAGATCAAGGGCAAAAGCACAAAAAGACTATGTTAATTTTGAGGAAAGAAACTGGATAAGTAGCTAACATGCCATGGGTGAATATAGGGGGATGTTCAATCAGTGCATCCATGATCCAGCAGTTTTGGAAGACGGCAGACCTCAGTGTTTGGATACTGACAGACAGCCCTGTACCATGGGAGGTACCTTCCTTTTGAAAGAAACACCTGGACTCTGTGTTGCACCTGTGGTTTGCATGGTATGAGTTGCCTCCACTTTCTTTCAAAGCACTTTGAAAAGACTGGACATATTTATGACAAATGCAGGTGTATTTGTCCTTTTGGACTGATGCAAGGCATTAGAATATCAGCTATTGCAACTGTAAAGGATCCAGCAAATGAGGAAGCCACAGAAGAACTTTGTGTATTTTTAAAGATAATTTATTTCAGTTCACAGTTCAAGCAGAATATCATATCTGAAGGGGACTCATGGGTTACTCAGTTTAACTCCTTCATTGCATAGATGAAAAATGAGGCCTATAGAAGAATAGAGACTTGCCTAAGATAATAATAACATTAGGAGTAATTAAGAGTACTTAGAGCTTGAATTGATGGTTTCTGATTCATGTATCAGTGATCATTCCATTATTATACCAAGCTACATTTCCATCCAGAATATTTTTATAATGCTGACTAAGCTGGCATGTTTTGCTGAACTTTTCCAACATTTATCCTAGATTTCACCAAGTATAATTTTTAGAAATGCAGCTTTGTTAAAGCATTGAAAGATCAACTGTAGCAATTTCTTCTGGTTTACATGGAGGAAGAGCACTGGCTACACATTCAGTTTCAATAAGCTCGGTGGGTGTAGTATACTGTCATCAGTATTGTTATAGGAATGCTTTTGGATGTAAGAAACAGAAAACCTAACCACAGTTGCTTGAAGGAATATAGTTTCATTTTTCTAATATAACAGAGAGTCTGGCTATAGGAAGCTTTGGCTTTGGTTCAATGGTTCAGTGATGTTAGGAACTGATGTCTGAGTCTCTTGGCCTTTTCCTCAAGGTCACAAGATGACTGCTGCAATTCCAGCCATTATGTTTGCATTTGATGCAACAAGAAAGAAGAAGAGGTGGAGCCAACTTCATCTTCCCTGTTACTAGGGGAGAAAACACTTTCCCAGGAATGTCCAAGAAGTCTTCTGCTGGAATCTCATTGTCTAGAATTGGGCCATGATGCAAACAAGTTGTAAAAATGGAGAACAGGATGGCCTTAGCTGACTTAGACCGATCATGATCCATTGCCTAGAGCTGGGCACATAATCAGAGCTTTCTAATACTAAGAGAGAAGGGAATAGCTGTAAATATTTCATATCACTCTAAAACTCTCAAGGTCCGTCACATGTATATACTTTCAGAGTACAAACTTGATGTGAGGCCAGTGTTGTTTTTTTTAAATGTCTGATTCTATAATATTTTTATACCTTTAGTGGAAGATTACTTTTGTACCAAAGGCTTTTCTGAGGATAACAAAGCAATTTCTTTGCCAGATATTTATAGAGCTCAACCTGAGGAATAATAAATGTCTAGAAAACTTTGTACCTGACGTGTAGTTCAACTTCTAAACCTAGACTAAAGGAGAAATTTTATGAAGAGTTCATCACATGTAAATACTAGACAGGTTGTTACGTTCCATGATATAAAAGACATAATTCTCAAATGACTGTGTCTAAAATTCTGTTAGGTCAAATGACAGTAACCTATCAGTGACACTTTACAGTTTTCAGAATTCATTCAACAGGTACCTGAGCACAGCTACAGTTGGGTCTTGAACAGCATGGATTCAAACTGCATGGATCAACTGATATGCAGATTTTTGATGGCATGGATGGCGGGCACCCCTAACTGTCATGTTGTTCAAGGTCAGCTGTGTGGGCCTGGCTCTCTTCTAGGCACCTCAGTCAATGTCAGTCAAAAAACATGAAAAAATTTCTGGACAGGTGAAAAGATAAATTGTGGTGTATACATGTAGTGGAATATTATTCAGCCTTAAAAAAGAGAGACATTCTACTGTATGTGCAACAAACATGAATGAAGTTTGAGGACTGTGTTCTATGTGAAGTTGGCCAAGAAAGGTGAATTCTGCATTATCCCACTTACGTGATACACACAACAGTCAGAGAATCAAAGAGTGCAATAGTTGGTGGTTTTAGGAGCTGAGGAAAAGGGGAAGTGGGCAGTTACTAATCAACAGGCACGATGTTTCAGTGAAGCGCACATGAGTTAGTCTAGTGATTCACTATACATCACTGTCGCTGCGGCTCCCAGTAATGGATTGTACACATAAACATTCAGTAAGCAGGGTGATCTCAGAGCAACCATTCTTACCACAGTGAAATAAAATTTAAAATTAAAATGAAGAAAAGAATTTTGCCCTTGTGGAGTTTGCATTTAGGGGTGCAGGTCTTGGGAAATATAGTAGGGTTCTCCAAAACCAATAATGTACACACACACACACACACCCCTATTTCAAGGCTCAGGTGATTGTGGGGTATGGTGAGTCTGCAATCTGCAGGTATTCAGCAGGCTGGTTGCCTCAGCTGGGTTTTTGATGTGACAGCTCAGGTCTGAAGGGACCTGGAAGCAGAATTCCCTCTCAGACTGAAGTACTTCAGTTTGCAAGGCTATGGTTTTTCTCGTGGTCATGTATGGATGTAAGAGTTGGACTGTGAAGAAAACTGATTGCCGAAGAATTGATGCTTTTGAACTGTGGTGCTGGAGAAGACTCTTAAGAGTCCCTTGGACTGCAAGGAGATCCAACCAGTCCATTCTAAAGGAGATCAATCCTGGGTGTTCATTGGAAAGACTGATGCTAAAGCTGAAACTGCAATACTTTGGCCACCTCATGTGACGAGTTGACTCACTGGAAAAGACTCTGATGCTGGGAAAGGTTGGGGGCGGGCGGAGAAGGGGACGACAGAGAATGAGATGGCTGGATGGCATCACCGACTCTGTGGACATGAGTTTGAGTGAACTGTGGGAGTTGGTGATGGACAGGGAGGCCTGGTGTGCTGTGATTCATGGGGTCACAGAGAGTCGGACACGACTGAGCAACTGAACTGAACTGAAAGCTTTCAACTGATTGCACGAGGCCCACCCACGTTATAGGGGGGAATCTGCTTTACTTGAAGTTTACTTATGGAAATGTTAATCTCATTTTTAATTGAAGTATAGTTGATTTACAATATGATGTTAGTTTCAGGTATACAACAAAGTGATTCAGTTATATACAACTACTTTTTCCAGATCATTTTCCATTATATATTGTTATAAGATATTAGTTCCTTTTGTTGTGAAGTAAATCCTTATTCCTTATCTATTTTATATATAAAATAAGTTTGTATCTATTAATACTATTTTCCTAACTTACCCTCCCTTCTCTCTCATTTCCTTTTGTTAACTTTAAGTTTGTTTTCTATGTCTGTGAGTCTGTTTCTGTTCTGTATATAAATGCATTTATGTTATTTCTTGAATTCCACAGATAAATGATATCATATGATATTTGTCTTTCTCTGCCTGACTTACTTAATTAGTATGATCATCTCTAGGTCCATCTACTGCCAATGGCAATATTTTTAATGGTTGAGTAATATTCCTTTGTGCATATACACATCTTATATCAGTCAATGGGCACTTGGGTTGTTTCCATGTCTTGTCTATTGTAAATACTGCTGCTATGAATGTGCATCTCATTTTTTAAATGTGTTCACAGCGACATGTGGGTTGTTGTTTGTTTGACCAAATATCTGAGTGTTGTGGCCTATCTAAGTGGACACACAAAATTGGCCATCAGAGAGAACCAGACAATAAACATAATCAATAGGTAAGGTTTGTAATAGCTTAGAAGACAGTTATAAATAATAGAGCAAGACAAATTACAAGCTAAAATAAAGGAGTCATGGCCTTCGAAAGAATGTTAGAATGTATATAGAAAGATTTTCAGAAGTCTTGAAGAAGCATTTGCTACATGTCAGGTGTCCTGCAAAGGAGAGAAATGGGAAGAAACACAGAACCTGCCTTCAAGGGGTGCTTCCCCAATGGGTGACATGAATAAACAAGAAGACGCTCACAGAGCTGAAGGGTGGATCCCTGAAGAGCACACGGGATACAGGGACAGGCACAGCTGTCCTCCCTGACTCGGTTGTCCCTCTAGGGTGAGCCCAGCATGAGGGCCAGAGAGCTGGACTGATGTTGCTCAAGTTCAGAGACCTGGAACATGAGTCCACGTTACCTGGCATATCTTTTAAAAATTTTTTTATTTTAATTAATTTTTTTACATTGATTTTTTTTTTTTTGGCTGTGCCTAACAGTGTGTGGGATCTTAGTTCCCCGACCAGGGATCAAACCCATGCCCCCTGCAGTGGAAGCACAAAGTCCTAATCACTGGACCACCAGGGAAGTCCCCACCTGGTTTAAATTGCTGTGTCGTTTTCTGATAAAGACCAGGTAGGCACTGACATAAACTCTCTCTGATACCCCTGAGCAGACTCTTGAGGCAGGGAGGGTGAATCCCTTAGGCTGTATGAATAAAAATGGCACTGGGCATGAAGGAGAGTCACCAACTGGTGACATCAGAAGCCTTGCTGCTGGCAGTGCATTGGCCACGGAGAATGTTGGCGTGATAGAACCAGAAGGCAGTCGTTGCCAGAGCAAATAGCATCCTATCCTGGAGGGTGAGGAAGCCTCTGGAGATGGGCTTATTCATGCTAGTGGAGGACAGCCTTCCCCTCACGGCCCAGGGTTCTGACACTGCTCTGCTGTCCTCAGCCCCTGGGAGAGAGAGGACCAAAATACACGCTAAATAGAACCTCTCTAGGTGGACTCGTGAGGACCTGCTAGCAGCAGTGGTCTCCAGGGAAGAAAACTGGGGGTTGGCTGGGGACCCTAACTTTTATACCTTAGGGATTTTGCGCAGTGAGCATGTGTTACCTTAAAATATTATATTATACAAGCTGACACTGGAGACCTTCTGAAGACAGAGTTCAGTGAAGGCCCCGTGCTTGGGTTCAGTGTCAGACAGTAGTTTCAGGTCACTTATTAGCTGGGTGACCTCACTTATCTGCTCCAGGCTGCAGTTTTTCATTAGGAATATGTGACAGTTGTGAGTTTGTGGTGAGGAATGAATGAGGGGCTTTAGGAAGACTCTAGAAACCGGAAGTTGGTCTTGTCTGTTAGTCTCCTGAGTATGCTGAAGGCAGTCACTGACTTGCAGCTCTGGATCCCTGGTTTTCTGCACTGACATCTAAATGACATCTTGTGTGCCCTGGTTTTCACAACCACCCTGTACCTCATCAATAACAATCACTTTGTATTCATTCTGCTTAAAAAGCTGAGGAAGGATACAGTTTAATAAGAAAGGAGACAGATTAAAATGCTGTCCTGAGGCTTAAAGGGGGCTGGAAAATTTAACTTTGCAGCATCACTCATTTTTCAAAGTATTTGCATGTGCATTTTCCCCCAGACTTATGATTTCTTAATAATAAGCTGAAAAATAAAAATTACTTTTAGTGCATATGTATCTCATCTCCTCCGTAAGTATTGAGCTTCTTTTTGAGAAAGACCTTGTTTCATACAACTTTGTACCCATTCAAACCATTCCTGTGTGACTACTCTCAAGCACTTTTAGTACAGTGTATATTAGTTATCTATCGCTCTATAACAAATTACCCCAAAACTTAGTGCCTTTAACATTCACAGTTTCTGTGGGTCAGGATTCGTGAGGGGCTGCTTGGTTGGGCAGCTTTGGCCCAGGTGTCTCATGAGATTGCAGTTGTATGTCAGCTTGGGCTACAATCAAATGAAAATTTGTCTGGGGCTGGATGGGCCACTGCCAGGGGCTTCGCTGACATAGCTGGCATTGGTGCCAGCTCTCAGTATCTATGCCATTCTTATGGGCTTCTCCATAGGGCTCCTCAACTGTCCGCAGAGCATGGTGACTGTCCCCATCAAAGCCATTTCTGGCCTCCCAAGACTCATTTCCTTAGAGTGGCTGGCTCTCCCCAGAACATGTACCCAGGAGACCACAGTGAAAACTACACTGTTTATGATCTGGCTTTCAAAGTCACACGTGAGAATTTCTGACCACTTTGCTGGTCACACAGACCCCTGATGATTCACTATGGGAGGAGACAAAATAAGGAGGTGCCCTGGAAACCATCCCGAAGGCTGACTGTGACACAGGTGTTCTGCAGAGCGCATGGTGGTACTTAGTGGGTACCTGATAGTTTGCTCATTTCATCGTGTAAATCTGTACATTGTGCACACAATATATAAATGGTAAAAGCCAAAGGCAGGTTTTGCTGTTTGGGGAGAGCGTACTCTTGTTCAGTGTCTCAAACTTGAGTGTGCATTACAGTCACCTGTAGGGCTTAATAAACCTGGGGCTTCCCTAAGGATCTAGATTCAGTAGATCTACAGTGAGGAGCGACAGTTTGCATTCTAACAAGTTCACAGGTGATGGTGATGCTCCCTTTCCAGGGTCACACTTTGACAAGCACTTATCTAATTTGTCTAGAGATGCTAGTGACTCTTTAAGAAAAGCAGCTAGAAAGCAAATACACCCTTGGTCTCTTAGAGCTAAATACCAAATGGTGAAACTCATTATGCATATCATTTTTTAAAAAATGTTCATATAAACTTTTATTTATTTTTTAATTAATTTATTTTAATTGGAGGCTAATTATTTTACAGTATTGTAGAGGTTTTTGCCATACACTGACACGAATCAGCCAAGGGTGTCCATGTGTCCCCCATCCTGAACCCATTCCCACCTCCATCCTCATCCCATCCCTCAGAGTCATCCCAGTGCACCAGCTCTGAGCACCCTGTCTCATGCATTGAGCCTGGACTGGCGATCTGTTTCACATATGATAATATACATGTTTCAATGCTAGCATATCATCTTAACTTGAGGCTCGCTGAATTAATGTCAGTATACAAATCAGAAAGAGGATAGTATATAGACAGCTCTAAGCAGCGGTGAGCTGGCAAATTCTCCACAAAAAAGAAGCAACTTTGATGTGTAACTTGCCAATTTCTGTAGTGTAAATGCTCCTATCATGGCTGATTATCACCTGAATGTTTCACAACTGACTCTCCCTTGCTGGGGCACATCAACTCCAGCACATCACTGACGCTAAGCCAGTAGTCCCCGACCTTTTTGGCACCAGAGATTGGTTTTGTGGAAGACAATTTTTCCACAGACTGGGGAGTAGGAGATGGTTTTAGGATCATTCAAGTATATTACATTTATTGTGTACTTTATTTCTATTGTTATTACATCAGGCATTCGATGTAATAATAATAATATTATACACTGGATTAACAGATTATTACAGATTAAGGTAATAATAATAGATTATTACATCAGATTAATAGACTAATAATAATCTATTTTAATATATTATCTATTTAATAGATTTTTACACTCCAGCACATCACTGGCTCTAAGCCAGTGGTCCCCAGCCTTTTGGCACCAGATATCAGTTTTGTGGAAGACAGTATTTCCACAGACTGGGGAGTAGGGGAAGTTTGCAAAGATGATTCCAGCACTTTATACTTTCTGAGAACTTTATTTCTATTATTTTTATATCAGCTTCTCCTCAGATCATCAGACATTAGATCCTGGTGGGGACCGCTGCTGTAAGCAAGGTCTGTCCTCTGTCTTATGTTTCTGAGAAACCTGTGGCCCAGGGGGGCTGGAAATGGCCAGAGGATTTTGATAGCCAGTCCTTTGTATGCTAAGGCTGTCAATGCCAGGCTTGATGTTCGTCCTACTTAGCCTGAGGTTTTTTGAGGTGGCTAGAGTGACAGGATGTAATTGTATGGACAACTCTATGTGCAAAGGTAAATGCAAAATGAGACTCTTCAGAGTCTTCCCCTCTGCATACTGCCCCCAACTTGTACAGTCAAGTCTAATGACTACTCCAGGCCTTCTGCTCTAATCAAGCTCAGCTTCACAGAGACTCCTCATCAGAGCCCTTTCTGGCCTCCCAAGACTCGTTTCCTCAGGGTGGGTGACAGGAGTTGCTTTAGTGAAATTCATATTTTGAGCTGCCAGGATATCTGTTAAGCGTTATTAATATAATGTCTGAGGGTCTATACACATTGCCTAGAAAAATTATTTGGCACTTTACCCTCTAGGGGGCTAGTGACAATTATTTACCACACTGTACTGTTGTTTAGATCTAAAATTGCTATTTACTGTGTAAGCTTATTTAGTCTACAGAATTTTTTGTATGTTTGCTACAACATCTACTATAGTGCCTTGGGTAAAATACATGCTTAATTAACATTTGTGAAGTGAAAGTGTTAGTCACTCAGATGTGTCTGACTCTTTGCGACCCCATGAACTATAGCCCACCAGTCTCCTCTGTCCATGGAATTCTCCAGGCAAGAATAACTGGAGTGGGTAGCCATTCCCTTCTCCAGGGAATAAACATTTAATGAGTTCTGATTTAGAATTCTCTTCACTGCAGCAAACATTGTCATCCTAACACAGAGTTTCAGTGGCCATAATCCCAATGAGTAAGTCATTTGGAAATTTCATTTACCATGAAAGATAAGTGGAATCAGATGTTTTGGCAGGAAGTCCTTTGAGGGTATCCCATAATGCATTTTGTTGTTGTTGTTTTGTTATATAAAGGGCAGATTCTAAAAAAATAGGACTCATGCCAATTCATACAATAAAAAAGGCATAGCTTTTGAGGTGGGCATGTTAACCATGACCCCTATGGGAGCGCCATCTTGAATAGCCTTCTGTTCAGTTCAGTTCAGTTCAGTCGCTCAGTCGTGTCCGACTCTTTGCGACCCCATGAATCACAGCACGCCAGGCCTCCCTGTCCATCACCAACTCCCATGGAGAACGCTGGGCTGGAAGAAGCAGAAGCTGGAATCAAGATTGCTGGGAGAAATATCAATAACCTCAGATATGCAGATGACACCACCCTTATGGCAGAAAGTGAAGAGGAACTCAAAAGCCTCTTGATGAAAGTGAAAGAAGAGAGTGAAAAGTTTGGCTTGAAGCTCAATATTCAGAAAACGAAGATCATGGCATCTGGTCCCATCACTTCATGGGAAATAGATGGGGAAACAGTGGAAACAGTGAATAGCCTTAGTAACTATCTTATTCTGGGTGGTTTTCTTAGCCTCTTTGAGCCTCAGTTGCCCGATCTATAAAATGAGACTAACAGTAGCCACTTGGCAGGTCTTTTGTGATGACAAAATGAGACAATCTGTGAAAAGAGCCTAGGCAGCAGACACATGTTAACTGCCCCCCACCCGCACCCCCTCCACCACTCCTTTATTTGGAGGAATCCACATACTTGTTCAGATGTACCAAAGATTCCATGACTCTGAATCTCTTAAATTCTCATTTGTAAGGCATATGCTTTTCTTTTTTGCTGTGAGCTTCTAAATTTTTGCAGTTTTGTATGGCAGCATTAATGACACAAATAAAAGTCCTTTCCTACACAGTGTGACTGGCAGGTCTTAATGAGCTGGGGGTGGGGTGGGGATGGAAGCATCCTGAATGTTAGCATTTCTGGAAATGTTTAAGGACAAAAAAGTTATTTCTTCCAGGCCTAACTTGATTAATAAGATGATAGATTTGAATTGTATGCGGGTGGATTTCACTGTTTTCTGTCTGCTTCCTGAGGCTCCTGGGTTCCCAGGTTATTTTAATAGCACAGCAGGAATTAAGCAGTAATGATCAGTCATAAATCCCAGGTTTGGAAAGGAAAATCTGGAAAGGTAGGGGCAGATCTGAAAACAGGAAATAAACATATATCATGTGGCTCAGCAAGTTGCCGCACAATTAATGTATTTCTTGGTTCAAGTTAGCTGTGAAAGGTAAAGCAGGGAAACAGGTCCTCTTTAATTGATCAGAAGCACATTTATCAAGCACCAACTATATGTCACACTCCAGAAGGGATGGAGAAAAGGGTATAAAAAAAAGGGGGAAGGGGAGAGAAAAAAAGGGATTTAAAAAAGACCTGATTTTCATACCCAAGAACCAGAGTAGATTGAAAGGCTATACATGTTTGTAATTTAGTTGACCTCCCTTGTTATATTTGAAAATAGGCTTCCAACTCAGGGTTTCCACACTTGGAACATTAAGTAATGGGTGAACTCCTGAGGTTTTGAAATACTGCATTTCTTTATAGCCACTTGGGAAAAGAGCCTGACCAAGGTTGGGACCTGAGACCTGAGCTTTATGTGGCATGTAATTTTTAAGAGTGAGATATGGCTTTTTACATTTTTATAGAAAACTGCAAACCCAGTGCTTTCTCAGGGTTTGGAGTCATAACAGGCGGATGCATAGTGAGGAATTTGGGGCTTAATTTATAGCGCTATTTATTTTTTAAAACAGGCATGACTTTCCTTGTGCAGAAAACCATCAGGTGCAAGGTTTGGGACATGGAGCTGGGAAGCGTATCCTTGGTTTCATTCAGTGAATACTCAGGCATCTTACAGAGCACTAACTTTGTACCAGGCACTGTGCTGGGTGCTGAGGATAAATGAGAGTAACTTGGAGGCACTCAGATGAGGGCTATGAAATTACATTTGAGGCAGCAAACAGTTCTTCCCAGCAGGGCCTTGGAAAAAGCTAGAGAGAGGATAAGATTGACACAGAGCCTTAAAGGAGGAAAATTATTGGCTGTAAGGCATGAGGGGCCAGTGTTCCAAGACAGGCACACACATTGCATTGTGTATTCAGAAGGCAACAAGAGCTATAGTTGGAAAAGGCTAGGGCAGTGGTTCTCAAATGTATTGTGCACTCCGGTCACCTGGGGATCTTGTTACAGGAGGTCTGGGGTGACACCTGAGATCAGGCTTTTCCGACAAGTTTCTGCCTGTTGCTCAGGATACTGACTTGAGCCCACACTTTGTGCAGGGAGGTGGTGAGTGTGGAACATAAGAATAAAAATGGGGGTGAGAAGGAGGAAGGGATGAATGGTGAGGGCAGGGACCTGTCACCGTGGGCTGATTCCTGCACCCTGGTATGTTTCTGCTTTCCCTGCCTTCAAACTGGTTCGAGCATCTCTGCTGCTCCCAACCTCCACTTAGCTCCCAGTGCTGCCTGCAACCCTCAGCCAGCTCCCTCTCCCAGTCCCAACAGCAGTGATACTAAATAGTTACTACTCTCCTCACATCTCCCACCCACCACCTGTCATCATGGCCTCAGCAGAGTCCTGCGTTTTAACTCATAGAGAAAAGAGAGGTTATCAGATGGAATTTTTCCTAAGGTTGGCCTTTCTCCCCACCCAGAGCCCACCTGCCTCTTCTCCTGCTTTTCCTTTCCCCCTCAGCTGCTGGGCGGGGATATTCTTCGCTCCGCCCAAGGCAGGGCCCTCTTCTCTGGTAGAAGACATCCCCTCTTCCCTGTGGCCTTCCACAGGCCCTCCGGCCATCCATCACTCCCTGTGCCGTGTATCTCACGCCCCTTCCTTCCCAGCTTTGTTTCTTCTACTATAAACATGTTCAGGGCTCTCCTTTCTCACCTCCACCCCTACTGAGAACATGGCCTTGATCCTGAACCCCCTCTAGCTGCTGTCTGACTTCCCACCCTCCCCTCCCTGCCTCCTTTCTTCAAACAGCAAGTCAGTACTTGCTGTTTCTCTTTCTCTGCTCTTCATCTATTCTCTGCAGATTGCCGCCATCTGGGTTGGCCTCCCCGCCCCACTGGCATGGCCTGTCTGAAATTAACCCCATCCAGGGATTTCAGGCCTGTTCCTGTTTGTTCTTCACAGCACGCTACAGTGTTGCTCACTGGGGCCTTGAAGCTGCATCTCCCCGGGGGCTCTCCAGATCCCATCTCCTGGGTTCATTTTGAGTCTCTCAGCTGCATTTATTGGTTCCTCTTCCTGTGCTCTGTCTTTACCAGTTAACGTTTCCCAGGGTCCTGGTGGCAGCCTTATTCTCTTCTAAGCCTGAACATCCTTCGCTGGCTTATCACCCACCCCTGGGATTTGAACCGCTCTTTCTATGCTGTTGACAGAAAGCCGGCCCTGCAGCCCCATCTCTATATTGGTTGTATCTTTGTAAGTGTCTCACATTTAAAACACTGATTCTTCCTAAACAAGCTCCATCTCAGGTGGCCTCAGCCTGCAGTGGCTTGGAGCGGGACTTGGGTTCCCAGCCAGAGACTGAGGCTGGGTCAGGGCAGTGAGAGCACCAGATCCTAGCCACTAGACCACTGGTCAGTGCCAGGGCCCTGACCCTTTGGCTTTGCTTGAAAGAATTTCCACAAAGACCGAAAGTAGTGAAGCAAGTAACATATTTATTAAGAGGAAAGTGGGCGGATTCAGGGAGAGAGAGATTCACTGAGTCGCACCCTTGTTTGAATGACTTTTATGGGGTATTTCTTCTGCGTTTCCTTTGGCCAATCATTTTGTTGTGCCTGGTTCTCAGTCCTATTTGGAATATCTCAGGGTTCTCCAATGTGTGTGCACGCATCTCTTAGCAAAGGTGAATTTTGCCTAAAAGGTTTATGGTTAGGGCATATCCCTTGACATAGCTCCCCTTTGGCCTCCAAGGAGGAGGCCACATGTGTGGTTGGGGAGATCGCCTGCCTTCAGGAAAAGAAATATGTGTCTGAGCAGGGCCCAGCCTCCTCCCTTAATTGCCCTTCTAGTCTCCTCTTGGAGTTTTGAACCATAGGGAATGAATCTCTAATCACTTTGCCCTGGATAGTGGGGCATTTACCTCCTGCCTCACTACTCTGTATCACAGGGAACTATCTATATTCAGTACTTTGTATCAACAGTAACCTCTAATGAAAAAGAATGTGTAACATATATGTACAACACATATGTAATATAAACTGAATCACTTTACACCAGAAACTAACACAACATTGTAAATCAACTATACTGCAATAAAAAGGAAAAATGAATAAATTACAGTTATTAAACAGTTATCCAAATCTGCACCCATAGACCTGATACATTTTAAAAAATGGATTCTTTCTCTTCTCTACTAAAACTGCTTTACCTGCGGAGTTTCACTCTAGGTAAATCATACCTCTCCACTCCCCTTTTCTCAACCCCAGACTTGAGAGTCACACCTGTCTCGTCTCCTTGCCTCCCATGTCATCAGCGATAGTCTTGTCCTCTGCCCTCTTCAGCTGCTACCTTAGTATATGAAATACCTTCCTTCCACTACCCAGGTCACTGCCTTTGCCTCCACCAGACTGCTCTGCACACACCTGTGACTTTCAAGCCCTACTGCATGTCCAAATCCCTTGGAGAACTTTGAACAATTCTGATGCCCAGACACCACCCCAAACCAATTACATTAGAAAGTCAGGCTGTGGGACCCAGGTTAAGAGACATGGCTTTCGTCTCTCCTCCCTCAAATCTATCCTCCACACCGCCACTAAAGTATGTTCTTTCAAACTCAAATTGGATTATGTTTGGTCCTCTGTTCACAAATCCTTCAATGATGTTCCATTGCCTTTGGAAAAATTCTTTGGTGTGCTCTGCAAGTGTCTTGGGGGCATATTATAAGGAGACTTTTCATGATTGCATGCATGCATGCTAAGTCGCTTCAGTCATGTATAACCCTTTATGGCTGTATGGACTGTAGCCCGCCAGTCTCCTCTGTCCATGGGATTCTCCAGCCAAGAATATTGGAGTGAGTTGCCATGCCCTCCTCCAGAGGATCATCCTGACCCAGGGACCGAACCCGAGTCTCTTATGTCTCCTGCATTGGCAGGCAGATTCTTTACCTCTAGTGCCATCTGGGAAGCCCCTTCCATGATTGGCCCTGCCTAATTCTCCAGACCCATCTTATGTGGGTCCATAAAAGGCCCTTTACCCATGCCATTCTGATCCACCTCCCCAGGCATCTCTGAGACGCTCTGCATGTGCACAGATGTGGTCTTCAGTCCACAATGTGAGCTGCCTCCCACTCTATCCCACCCGTACCCCGCATGGCCAACTGCTGTCTCTGAGCTTTGATAACCCTATTCAAGCGTCATCACTTACACAGAGCCTTCTGGGATCCCCCACCCAGGCTAGGAAAAATGTTCCTTTCTGAACCTCCTAACACGTGGCTTCCTCCACACCACCACCTTTCTCTGTCCCCACCAAGGGAGCCCCTTGATGGCAGGGATGATGTCCCGTTTACATGGCACCAAAACCCAGCACATGGTAGGCACTCAGTGTGGAAAATGAATTCATTCATCCATCTCTAACTTCCTAACTAGCTTGTGCAGTAAAACAGAAAAACAGAATTGAAAGCTCATTGTGTTGTTCGGGCAAGACTTAAATCCAAAGTTTGTGTTGTTTGGACATTCATCATTACACAGAAACATGAACATAACACAAGTGAAAAGTCTCCCTGTTGAAGAAGCAGTGTCACTCCATAACGTCCTGGCAGAGCATGTGCAGCCCCCGGAATGTGGTCCTGTCTTTTTACCCTGCCATTATTGAATGAATCCTGCTACATGAAGTGACCGTGATCTCTCTGAATCCAGAGATGAGGTTAAGATGAAGCTCATTTTTAAAAGGTGTGTTTAGCCCATAGGATTGTAAACACAGACACAAGCTTCGCTAGCTCAGAACATGGAGTTTGAAAACAGGCCAAATATTGAGAGTGGGTGACTATATAAGTGGATTCTTCATTTCACTAAAGATCTATCTGCCATGGCAGCAGTTCCCAACCTTTTTGGAACCAGAAACTGGTTTCACAGAAGACAATTTTTCCATGGACCAGGCACAGAGAAAGGGGGATGGTTTGGAGATAATTCAAACGTGTTACATTTATTGTGCACTTTATCTCTATTATTATTACATTGTGATGTACAGTGAAATAATTATACAATTCACCATAATGCAGACTCTGACAGGAGGCTGAGCAGTAATATGAGTGATGGGGAGGGGCTGAAAATACAGATGAAGCTTCAATTGCTGGCCTGAGCACTCATCTCCTGCTGTGTGGCCTGGCTCCTAACAAGCCACCCACCAGTAGCAGTCCATGGACTGGGTGCCATGAGGACCCCTGTGCTATGGTATTCTTTCAAATGGATGCTTCCCTTAACACTGAAAATTAGCAGCCAGCTTACAA